>NW_020799097.1:123185317-123187260 GCF_003259725.1 Athene cunicularia | reverse complement strand
TTTTTTTTTTTTTTTTTTTTTTTTTTTAAATAGCCTCTGCTGTAGTGGGCTTCTACACCATCGCCAAGTCTTCAGGCAGTGCGATTAAAATATGTTCCAGTGCTTGTTAAAAAAGTTGCTGTTTGGACTTAAATGTTGACTGCTTTCTCTTGATTTGATCTTGTTCTCTGGTTAAAGTTTTAAAGTTTATTTACCTGCTTCTCTTTGTCTTTCTTGAAAAAAGTTACCTGAGTATTTCTGCTGCTTCACTATTGCTGCAAAGCATGCCCTTCTCTCTATTTGGGACTATGTTTTTTTGGTAGAGTCTAGTGATAGCTTTGTCCCAGCTAGCTGGCTTAGTAAGTTTTATGTTGGAATAGAAATCTACACTGACCCAGACCTTTCTGGAAGAAAATTAACAGTAGTTCTTTTCTGTGGGTGCCTGTTACAGCACATATGCATGCAAGCAAGCTACTGAACTAGGGATCAGGTTATAATACAAATATGCAGCCTACACTTGCTGGCTATTAGGGATTGAACCTTAATTAGAGCCCATGGGGTGACAGTCTTCAAAAACACTTTTAATGGCATAAGGGACCATCAGGACTTCTAAAAATGACAGATGCAAACTACCATATTATTAGCCACCAGCCAAATGCTCCATCATGGAACTCCTCTCCAGTTATACATACAAGAAAGATCCAAGAATATATGTAACTTTGTTAACAGAATAAGAGGGAAAGATTTGCAGGTAAGAGATCTTCCAGAACTGTTCTGTCAGATGTGACAGTCACTTAAAGGAACTGTCGGAAAAGAATAATTTTCAGAACATTTGTAATTTTGCAAATGAATACACACAATGAAATGTTTGAATTACTTCCTTGTAAACCTTTTTCTGAAATGTTTATGATGGGTATTTGTGGAATATATCTAAATATTGATACTATATTTGTATTACAAGCACTTCTGGTTTTTTTTCCCCAGCTTTAAGACAGCAAAATACTTTCTTTTTTTATTTAGTTTTATATTCCTCGGGTAATTATTGGCACAAACATTTACATTCTACTCTTTTGGATTATAAAAGCTCTTGCATAATACCATCCTAAAATTACTGTGTGAAAACATCTCTCACTTTTATCAAATTGAAATATGATGCAGTAAAACCAGCACGCATTTTAGTTCCCTCTTTCTCACTTCCTTAACATTCAGAGTAGTACTCTGACAGCTGGGTATACTTTTTCATTTCTGTACCATATCCTGTAATCTAAGATGGAGGGAGGAGTGAGAACAGTTTGCCCCAATGCTTGATATTCTTCTAGGTTGGGCATTTTTCCTTGAAGCATGTTATTAAAATAATGGTTGCAAATGCAGTAGTCTAGCAACCTTGAATCTCTGAAAGACAAAACATTACATTCCCATTTTCGGGGCATGTTCCAGTTGTCTGAGATCTCAATGCTGTGTTCAGATGTCCCAGTATAGCTAGTTTTTCTTAGGGTCAATGTCACTAGAAACAGAAAACTTTTCCTTTCTGTTTAATTGGCTTTTGCCTCTACTTTCTCCTTTCACTTGGTTTGCTGCTGTATAGACCAGGGCTTGCCAGCATCCTGTATAGATGGGGTCTTCTTTACTTGCCACCCCCCTCTTTTGCAAGTGGTTGAAATCAACAGAACAGCCTCATCCCACAGAGTGGACTAATATACTCTTACTGATTTGGAGTCAGATTTTTTCCTCCTCCATTTTAGGAAAAATCACATCCTATGTTCTCTCCTTGGCAAATTTGAGAATCAAGTCATCATTAAAGGGAAGAGCTTAGCCAGCTGTTGATACCACCTTTTCTGTGCAATTCTGTCACACTCATCAGTTCTGACTCAGTCTTTTGACAGAAAATGTAGTGGGTGTTTTCCTCAGTGAGAGTTGGTGGGAAGCTGCTTTGTTTCAGTTTGACTTCATTTTCCTCAGGGCAG
>NW_020799097.1:123150317-123180317 GCF_003259725.1 Athene cunicularia | reverse complement strand
GAGTAAAATGGAGAATATGCAACTCTTAAAATGAAATAAAATAATTGAAAGACAAATTGTTAGGTCTTTTGGCTTAAAGAAGAAACTTTTATCAGTAGTAGAAGTTTGTTCTTTCTCTGAAGACCTTAATTTTACTTACTGTAGATCTGGGCTTTATTCTTTTCAGTCAGATTTCATCAGTAGCCATAATAACTTTTTTATAAAAATTTGCATTCTGCATCACAAACAGGGAGTTACTCATTTCTAGGATGTTCCCACAGATGTGGTGTGTTGTTTTTTATTTTTCCTGTTAATAGTTTAACATGAATGTTACTGAGTAAGAGGTGACTAAGAACAGTAAATTGAGCAGTGACATCACACTACAATGAAAATTAATTCAGGACCATAAATGTGAATACTGAAATGGTGTAACTTACAAGGTTGCATTTAACATTTGTTGCAGAGTTGCATGTCAAAGGACTCCTCGTTTCAATTAGTTTTACAATTTGTACCTTAATGGGATTTCGCAGGCTTCTGAGAGTCAAAGTGTATTTCTTCAAGTCTTCGTCTCCCTGACTGAAAGTCGATATTTTATGGAATAGTTGGGCTTTTTCCTATTTCCAAGTTCTGTAAACATCTGACAATACTTATTCTTGGTATACTGGTCTCAGGACAGTACATATTTTGATGTTTTACACGAAACTGGATGAAATTAACTTTGAGAATCCAGACTTTTTAAAAAGTGCATTGAAAGGAGAGTTGATTAATTTCTGATCAAATCATTAAATGGAGCTAATCTTTTCCCCGCCCCCTTCCCCCCCATACCTCCTGCAACTTAACCAGATGATTTTCTTAATTTTACTTTTTGGTTGGCTTAGTTTTCTGACAATGAAAGAGTATTTAATTTGTGCACAAATGACAAATCATCAAGACACTGGTTGAGAAGAGGTCATGCAAAACAGGCATGAGGATTATTCATCTCATCTGTTTGAGCATGTAGTACTGCAGTTACTGGGTAGAAAAGGCAACAGGCACAGGCTTTTTTTTTTTTTTTTTTAAATTTAGTAATCTTTTGGTATTTCAGGAGTACTTCTAAAAGTATCTTGATTCAGGAAAGTGGGTAAAATAATCAGCACGTAAGTTTATAAATGCTGGTTTTACTAGGTAGCTACGTGGGACCATTGTGTCTGAGTATTTGCAACATTTGTCTTGCAGTAGTGTGAAACCTGTATGAAATTTGTTGTCCAAACCATCTGCAACTAGTGTTACACTTGTTTATAACACAGGTGTCTATAAAACACAATACTGTAAAAAAAATTTATGCTGTTTTTGAAAAATATTTATAATTGTGGATGGTGCATATGCATGCTCCATTTAAACCCACGAAGCATAAAATAGCTGCAATTATAACTAGAGGAATATCACTAACTGAAAATGCTTCTGAACAACAAAATGTGTTGTAACAGTCTTACATGTTGATTTATTTTGATAATTCTAATTCCTAGAGACTTTTTAAAAGAAAACTTAATTAGTATCTGAAAATTCTAGAGCTGCTTCCAACTGAGACGTGATGCATTGATATTAAACAGGTAGAATTTCACCCATATGTATGTATTTTTTTTGGGGTGCAGGTTTCCATTGTTTGCATTGTTTTCAGAATGACCTATACTGACAAAATTTGAAATCTATTCGCAACGTAAGTGATGTCAAAATTCAGCATCTGACTTAAAATGAAAATCTTAATCTGGAACTACAAAATCAAGGCTGAAGCACCCAGATATGTGATGCTTTATAAATATCTGAAAGATGAAAAGGGAGCATAAACTAAACGTTTTGGTAGCATTATACATATTAATAGTATGTAACTTTTTAATGCCGTTCCACTTGTATGTATCATAAAAGCTGCTTTTCCTCACTTAAATTTATAACACAACCTCTTGTGACAAGCAAGATACTAAATGCACTCTAATGCATGCCAGTGTTGTGTGTACTCTCTTGTTCAAGAGTTTGTCCCTGTTAACATGCAGCATTCTTTAAATACAAACAGTTGAGTTGAAGTAATTGAAACAATCCATTTTAACACAGCTGACATTTTACAGGTGTTTTACTCTAAAAGGTAAATCAAATTTGTTTACTCTGACTGAGACCTTGTATGCCAGACTTGATCCAATATGCGTGTGTTTTATAGTACAACTCTAAAAACTATTGAAAAAGGGATGGGGATGGGGAGAGAGGACAATGTTTCAGAAATGCAGCCATGTTCTGTCATGTTCTTTTCATGTATCTTGAAATTATAAATGATTCAGATGTTTACAGAAAACAGTCTCTATCAAGTTGGTCTGTGGCTAATTATGGCTATACTTGCCTCCAACCATCACTGATTATCATTTTATACTATAAGGTGTGGATCCTGAGTTGTATGAATTGACAACCTCAAAACTGGAAACTTCCAATGCAAGCAACAGAGTGACTGATGCATTTGCAAGACTCATGTCCACAGTGGAGAAGGCAAGCACGTCCACAAGGTAAATACTTTTTGGTGTATTTTTTTCTTCCTTTCCGAAGGGTGGCATGAAGGTGTGAGGAGTGAATGTATGTGCTATTTTAGGTCAGAAGTTCTTGAATGATCAAAAGGCATAAATTTAATTATTAAAATATAAATATGAAATTCATACTATTGTAGTTCATATTTCAAGTTATCATAGAACTCTAAAGTAAGATGGGAAAAGTTAATGATGTGAAAGGAAAAGATCACCAGGACATAAGTTGAGAAGCTAGAGCCAAAAACTGGACTCTAAGGAAGTGACTTTCTGAAGAACAGAGCTGGTTCCTAAGAATGGAAGGGTAAACTGAACTATGCAGTTCAGTGACCTAGGACTTTGACAGAAGGCTTTCGGTCCTCTGTGTAATTCATAGGTAAAGAATGTTCCACGAGTAAAATGTTAAAACTGACTAATAATTATGACAATATTTGTCCCTCTCCATATATTTCTAGCACCTGTCAAAATTTCAGTGATCAAACATCAGATTAATTTTGCTGTCACAAGTTAAGGAATGAGCATGTAGTTGGTTTAGGATGTCCTTTCTGCTTCATGGATCTCATGTGAAGCTCTTCTGTACCTTTCTTCATAGGTAGAATCTTGATAAAGGCTTTAGGTTTCAAATGTCTTCCTCGAAGTCTGGCCTGTTGAAAGGATACAGAATAGTCTCTCCATTTATAAGCTTATATTCTTTGGGTTTATTTTTTGAATGTGTATCTTAGCAGTAGGATCCTGGACTGTCTTAGCCCATAATTAATATCTGTGGCCATTAGAAGAAATGCTGAGTGATTCTCACCAAGTAAAACATTTCTATTGTTGAGGAAGTACCATGCCTCAGCATTCAACAAAATACTAGTTGCGTTGCAAATAATAGATAGTAACATAATCTCACTCATAAGTGAGCTTTAGGGTTTATTCAGCACTCTAAAACTAGATGTGTTTCCACACAGCATAGCACTTAGAGAGGAGGCATGGTTGAAGAGTTGTGTCAAACGTAATGATTTATAATGGTAGGAGATAGCTGGCTTTCTTAAAATGACTAGAACTATAATTTTCGAGAGCTCTTTTAAAACATGTTCTTTCATTGAGAAAACTATCTTGCTAGCTTTCCTGCAGTGAAAATGTTCGAAGCGAACACTGAATAAAGATCAACAAACCATGAAATTTCAAGGGAGAACCTGTAGAGGGAACTCCACACTTCCATGCTGATTTTTGTGTCTTGACTTTTGGATTGCCTATTTTTCTATCCATGGAGTGCATATACACTTTCTGAAGATACCCTAGTGGGAAAGTTTGACTTTCACTAATTAGAAAACATAGTTGCAGTTGAAATATTTTCGTAACATATTCTGAGTCTCATTTAAGTAACCACAAATTCATAGCAGGACATACAAAAACTCCAAATGTATCTTTATTAATTATTTTACCTCTACTCGTAGACTTGTACCTGCTTGCTTGCTTTAAGAAGTCTGAGCTTAGTTTTTCTTTACAAAGGAACAGGGAAGTCAGCTTTCCTTAAAGGAATGCAGATCTTAATTTTTCTGGTTTGTTGGTTTTTGATATGCGGGATTTGGTTTTTTTCCAGTGCTTCCATGGTGCATTTGGAAGTTCTTACTTGCACTGTTAAAGCTCTTTATCTAGGTGTCAGATTTCTTACCCCATTCTGGAGAGCATTGCTTATGATAGGAAGAGGTTCTAGATGGTGCTATAGCAGTATATCAGGCTATAGAGAGAGGCTGGGGACCTCAAATTTGGCAGTTAAGTTCAGACACACATGAGGTGTAGCTGTTTGATTTAAAGCAGCTGGTTTTAGTGTTCAATACATTTTTGTATGTTTGTGTCAGCTCTCAATTTTAATAATGTCAAGTGGTTTTTTGTTTTTTGATTTCACGCTCTCCAGAAGAAAAGCAGTCTGTGTTTGTTTTTAAGCTAGAAACCTTCAGAGAAATAAGAAGGTCTTATCTCAGCAGTATGCCAAACGTTGCATTATGTTAGTTTTTTATAATAAATTTTTTTTCCTTTTGATTTTTTTTTTAATTATTCTTTCTTAATGAACTGGAGGCTTTAAAATTGGAATGGTTGGGTACAGCCAGCTCAACAAGGATGTTATTCATGCAGCAATCTGGAAATAAGGACTATTAGCCATTCATGATAACTGATCAGTGGAAGATGTGGCCAGTGGCTTAACATCACTTTGATGGCGACCTCAGTTGTGCTGAGGCTATCCCATATCTGTAACTTGTCTGAACTCAAGATCTTGGGGGTAAAGTTTAGTGTGAAAATACCATTGTTCAGCTGTAGGAAGCCATGTGAAGAGTTGTCTTTGTCTGACACAGCCCTGTCTTCTGCTTGCAAATCCATCTCTCAAGTCAGTTTCTCAGAAGGAAAGTGTTGGGAGAGGAAGGGAAGCTTCCCCCTCCGATTGAGCATGAAATCTTGATGGCAGCAATAAGTGTTGAAGGTCAGGGATCCAGTACAGCATTCCACAAAGACTCTGCAGCCTTGCCCGGTTCCATAGAATTGACAGAGAGCAAAAGTTTAGCCATTGTCTTTTTGAAGGAAAGCAGAGCACTGATACCTTTCCAAGAAATGTCTGAAAGCCTCATTTAAACTGGAAATACTCCTTGGGGGCAGTGTTGGATGGAGCAGGCTGACTCTTAATTACAAAGCAATTTTTAAAGTGTGTTTCTCTAATCAGCTCATTGCTATTAGAGCCTGGCCTTGCTGGTGCTATCCACAAAACCCTTTTCAAACCTGAGAGATGACTGAAGTCCTGAAAGACTGCAGGAAGGGGTTGGAATGCAAAACACAATGTGAGTGACACATTGGCAAAGCATTCCCTATTTCTTGCTAACTTTTCTTCCAACAACTTTCCTGCTCATCAGTTTGTCTTATATCTTGCAGCTTAATGTTAACATGCCTTTGAAAGGGAAACTTTATGCCAACAGGTAGAGGGACTGGCACAATTGCTTGGATGAGGGCATCCCTTCTTGTCCTTTCTCTCGGGAGGAAATGTAACCTAGTGTAAGAGAAGAGATGGATGGGGCAAAGTGTTCTGTGGAGGGTAGGTTTAAAGCCTGAATTACTTGGAGACCTTGTTTTGAGCCAGTGCTGGGTCCTTTTGTGGTTTAGTAATCAAAATTTCTTTCCAAAGCAGGCAGAAGTAGTACAGCTGCCATGGACAAGCCATTTACTTGAATGTCCATTTTTACGCCATGGTACCCAGAAGTTAAGAGTGCATGAGCAGGAGAAGCTTTGCAACACCTCACCCCACCCCCCAGACCAGGCTTTAGCAAAAGAAGCTCTTGACATTGGGAGCATCTTCAGCAAAAGTGGTGACTGAAATTAATGTACCCAACGTGGTTATATCTCTCGCCTCTATAAAAAGACACAGCAGTATTAGTTTGGCAAGTTTTAAGGGTAAAAAACAATCCGCTACTTTGTCTTTTAAATTTAGAGAGTTAGTGAGTAATTCTTTATGGTTTCCGTGGTGATTATTTGCTACAAAGGTGTTCACTGTTACCTGGAAAAGGGTAGTTGCAGTGTCCAGTTTTATTGTCTTCCAGAGGAACCTGGCGCTCTCCATCAAGGAATGGGAGACTTGGGGCTATCTCGTCCCTCTCTGCACTGAGATGATAAAAACAGGTTCTGAGCCTCATTACCCAGGCATTGTATCTATAGCTGTAACTTGTTCATAGTTAAGTAATGTTTTCTGTGTTAGTGTGTTAGTTTGTCCTTCTTTATAGACACATTAAGTAGATGAATTATGGCAAAGGGCCTCCAGCGAGGAGGAGAGCATTCAGTAATCAGGTGAGATTCACATCTGATTGCTCACTGGTGCGCATGTTCTGTAGTGGTATTGCAGAGACCAGCTAGTACAGTGAGAGAAATAGCATCATCCTGTGATAAAGTTCCTGCATATGACCACCAAATAAAATGCCATGCTGCCTCTGGGACCTAGCAGTGCCATTTCTTGGCATGCCACAATTGAGCAGAGGAGCAAGAGGCATATAAATAGCAAGGAGCTCCATCTTGGTGCCTGGTTAACAATTACAGGAACTCCTTTTAGTGCAGATCTCTGAGTTAGCCCTCTTCCTTTGGCTTCCTCTGTCAGACACTCCTTTGTTAGCTGTAAGTCCTCGATCACCAGGAGTTTGTACCTTTAAGAGGCTTGTGGTAAGTGATTACTGATAGTGGCACCAGATACTGATAACACAGTGGTGGCTGAGAACCACATTTCAACAGCTCAAGAGATAGTCCTTCGAGTGCAAACAGAGCTGACTGAAGCTGTTAAAGAAGGAGCCACATATTGGCTCTCTGCTTCTTCCTTCAGTAAATCCAGCACACAGCTTTGTTTATCTTCCAGAATTTGGTAATCTGCCTAGTCAGTGGCTCATGAAATTCCACTGCAGCAGAGAAAAGAAAATATTGCTATTCTAGTGAAGGAAAGTCAGATTTAGTATCTAGGCTGCCTCATCTAGAGGTCTTTCATCAAGTGGAGATTTCAAGTAGCAAACAAAAGTGATAGTTCAGTGTCAACACAACGATCAGTGATGTCAAGGATGAGTTTGACTCCAGCTCTTTTTATCTTCTCCTCCTAGCTAAAAAATTCTGAGACTGCTGCTGAAGCAAACACCTAGCCCCTTGCTTTTCCCTGATCTCTGATCAGCTTAAGAAACAATCCTGATGGGTTCTGACAGAAGAAAATAAAGTACATGCTGCTTCATGATCGGAATGGTCATTGCCCTCTTATGGGCTCAGTTTAAAGTTTAAAGCTAAGATATTAGAAAGGAAATTTCTGAAGTGTTCTAGGGAAAGGCAGTTTATTTGGATCAAGCCAAGTCTGAGCTTTTTGCCCCAGAGATGGGAGAGCTTATTTACCTAGAATTTCTAATGTCATTACAGGGTGTAGCAGTGCCTTTTTGGGGCTGGAATAACGTTTGATGGAAAACCGAACATCTCTAGTAATAGGCGGCATTCTTCAAAAATAAGCCAGACCTCTGTACAGTGTGGATGTTTGGGCAGGGGAGGGGGGTCTTCTGTAGCGGTCTGAGCCAGGCTTCATTTTACTTAGGAAATGTGAGTTTTTTGCATAATAGTGAGAACCAATCGATGTGGGATTCAGACCTCTTTATTCATTTGTGCTCAGTAATTCTTGTGAATAATGCAAAAGGCAAAGTAGACACCAAGTGATTCCCAAAGTGCTGCGTGTATTGTTACGGCTACACATACTACTGCACTTCAAAGCAAGTAGCTACAAGTTGTGAGCCACCTTTTGCTGCTGCTGAGCCCCGGGGGGGGGAAAAAGGGTTTGTGGATCACGATGTAGAGCAGTATGATGTATAATCTGAGAACAGCTGTGTTGGAAACGCACCATAAGTACCTTTCTATTTTAAAAGTATTAAGTAGTAAGTTAGGAACTTCTTAATGTCCTTCCAAGATTTTTCCACTTTGAAAGATTATATTGGATTTAGGTAGTTCAAAACTAATGCTTCTATTGTCTTATCCCTAGAATATGAGCATGGTTGTCTCTTCAAGTGAGTCTGGAACCTGACAGAAAAAAAGAAAAATATATAAAAATTAGCATCTGAATAGGAAATCTTTTTCTTTCCTTATTGCAACAATATACAGGAACATTTTGCTGACTTTCTATGTTAACATTTTGTTAGTAGGCAGGTAGGTATTATAACGTTAGACTACCTTCAAGTAGCTTACAGAAGTGCCTGTCAGTGGGAGACAAACTGACAGAGCATTGCTTCAATCAGTGATTCTTTCAGTGATCCCAGGGATATCAGGTAGTGGATTAATGTACTTTGTTCTTTTCTTCTCAACAGGAAGCCTAAAAAGGAAGAACATCTTAGTGAAGAGGCTGCCAAGGTGATTTCTAGCCTTCCTGACTTAACTTTCATGCATGCCAAGGTGTTGATGTTCCCAGCCACATTAACACCTTCAACAAGCTGCCAAGAAAAGGTAGACTAAAGTGATGTGAATTGGACGTTTTCTACTGATTTTTTTTTTCTTCCCTCTGTGGGTCGTGAAAAGCAATCTTGCTTTAATTAAAAAAAAAAAAATCAAGTTCAGATGATTTGTTGGTAAGCAGCACTAGAAAGGTATACATAGTAATGTATATTTATTTACATACTGGAGTCCTAAATTTATATTAGAGAAAAATGTAAATAATTGGGGGTAAATCTTTTTGAAGATCTATTCTTTTTGTTGTGCTGGGGTGTATACATTTATGTCTTTGTGAAATACACTGGTGGTGTCCTTCTTATAAAACTTTAAAAAGTTTAAAAAAAAAAATCCTAGAAACACATAATGAAAACTTCAGTCTTCACAATCTGTGAAGTCCCCCTTAAAGTTTTTCAGATTGCATTGAGCATCTTTCCTGCATATAGTAAGATACTGCTGGAAAAAAAAAAAAAAAAAAAAAAAAAAAAAACAAAAAAAAAAAACCACCCAAACATCAAAAGGTTACATTGTCCCTTTGTGGGTTTTCAGTTGTTGTTGTTTTTTTAAACCCCAATAATTTCTTTTGTCTTTTAACAAGCTTAAGATGTGTTTCTTCCTTTTTTTTCTCCCCCATCCCCTCCCCCTGTTTGGTTGGCTGATCAATTTTTATGTTCTTAAACTTCAGTAGTATGGCTCTGTCACTATTATAGCCTTTTGAAAGGTATGCTGTCAGTAACTTCTTGTTCCAGTTATGGATCACTGTCTAAATACTTGATTTTGGGAGGGGTCATTAGAAGGTTATCTGCTTTTAATCAGTTTGATTTGGAAAAGAAGGACCAAAACTATATGAATGTCTTACAATGAAATTTACCTGTTTAAAAATTTTTATGTTCTGTTGTACCACTATTCCTGTTTGATTTTGCACAGTGTAAAATGACATAATCATAGATTGCTATGGTTTTAGGCTGTACATACAGTAAAAAACTATGGGTTGTAAATGTCTGGGGAAATTCCTATGGAAAAAAGAGAGCTATGTAGAAGAACCTCTAAAAAGGTCAATGTGCATGCCCAAGGTCTTTTGAGATTTAAGTGTGTAAATTTCCTTTTAGCTTACACAAAATAAAATAATTTAAAAGATACATATGTATGTAGTCTGCTGGTTTTTTATACAGAACGTATAGATGATTCACATTTATGTTGATGGTAAAATCAATGCAGTGCATTAACATTAAAACCTTCTAATTTGTGTTGCGCAGTCCCACAAAACACACCTGTCAGGGGCCTGCAGGAGGAGAAGCAGATTTTTCTTTAATTGTCCTGTCTCTGTGAACATGTTGTGGTGTAGTCTTTTATTTCTATCTCAAAGTTGCCTTCCGGCTTGTAGGATAACGTGGCTCAAGACACGTTGGTATTTTGGGTTAGAGACTTCTTCAAAGTAATTGGCAGTACTCAGGTGTAAGAAACATAAGTTATGGTGAGTAGAGAAAGGACAACTGGTTTTACCTATTCCTTAGCTAGAAATAAAAATGTAGCATTCACTTAAGTTTCTTAACATGTCAGCTTACGCTGTAGCTCTTTCAGCAACACCTCTTTAGAGGGTACGAGTGGACTGTCTGCAGGTAAGGCATGATCTGGGTGCTAATATTTCTTGAGAGTGCTTTATATGGGCATAGACTCTCCCATGTCTAACCTTTACTATGTGCACAGCTCTTTTTTATCACTGGTTCTGAGAAATCTTCAATGCATTTTCTTACCCTTTCATTGAATTCTTTATCAACTGACAGCACTTGGGTCAGAAAAGTTAAAGTTGGATGTTGTTATCTGGTAAGCTGAAATGTTGTCCTTTCAAAAGGAAGATTTTTCCTTCTTGAAATGTCCTCAAGAGATGGAGCATTGGAGTTCCACCTTTGTGAACACCGGAGTTTCAATGAGTGGTGGCTACTCAGGATTGAGAGAGCAGCTCCTATGGCTGTGATAAACTTAATTTGTAAAGTCTAAATTGGCTCCTTTGCACTCTAATTAGTACTGCAGTGTACAGTTCTGTGGTATCGAACTGCACCCCGTCGTAGCTGAAAAGGTTTATGCAAAAGCCATCTGCTTTACCTTGTAGCCCACAAAACACTTCCATGTTCTGTTTCTGCAGATTGTCATCGCAGACTTCATGCCTGTTACATGTCAAAATTAGCTTTGCTAATCTCACAGGTTTAGCACGGTATTCTTTAGTGCATGCTTATGGTATCGTTCGGTTCTGGTTTTGGGCTGCTGTAGGTTAAAATCAGTTCCTTTTGTTTCCATAACTGTGGCATGTCCCTTGGAGCCAAAGTAGTGGTATAGCTGCAGCAGAGAGCTATAGCTATTGTTTCAAGGAGAGTATGTTTAGGAGCTGACTCATGATCCTTGTCTGGCAGCAAGTGGACTGAAGTATTAAGGAGAGGTGGGGGTGGAAGTGCCAGCTGCAAGTTGATCTTTAGTCTCCTCACAATTGTCTCTAGAGGCAGCTGCCCATTTGTCTTCCAGTCCCCACGTGCAGTACTTGGTGGCCCGCTGTCAATGAGGGAGGGGGAAAAAGAGATTTCTATTGTGACTGATGTACCAATCTGAAACTTTGTGAAACCTGGTGCTGCCTAGTGTGTTTATAGGGTTTTTATGTTCTTTCTGCCCCCCTCCCAAAAAAAAATTACTGCATCCCACAGACCTTCGCACTGCTGAGAGACATAAATCTTCTATCTAAATTCAACCTTTTGAGGTGCATGTTGTTTGCCTTAAAACGTAGCATTGCTTTTTGTCTGCTGGCTTCAGCCCCCTTCTTTCTTGTCGATTGTGGGATGGACAGACAGTCTTCTCTACCTCTCTCCTCCTGTCTTGTACAGGCAGCTTTCTTCTTACGCAGAAAGTTTTGTCTAGCAGATCTGTCTGTGTCGGGATTGTCCTTCCATGCTGTTCCTGTTGACACAGCATGCTTTATCTAGTTTAATCTTGCCAGTAGGTTTATGGGCAGGATGGTAATCGATACTTACCGCACATACGTGTTGCTGTGCATTGTCACCAGACATGTCAGCGTGTAGTGCGTTCACTCAAAGTAGTGTCATTTAATAGCAAGGTGTTTCTGTGCCCATCCAACAGAAGCAGCAGAGGACACTCAGTTCAGATGCAATCGCCTGAGTTGGAACTTGGCCATGAAGCAAAGTCCAAAACTCCCGCTGTGAAGCGAGCTGCAGGCCACTGAGTGACTGTGAAGAAGAGCTGGACTCTGCTTGTCTTATCCAAAAGACTGCACTCTGATGCTCAGTGGTTCAGCGCTGACTTACCGGGAGCATTACCACCTGCTGCAGGTGTCAGCAGTCCTGTACTTCCTACAGCACTGGAAACGTTAAGACCTTCTCAGAATATCATTAGCTTGACAGATTCATTTTGAGATGCCAAAAACATAAAGCTTACAAATAATGTATTTAGATTCCCTCAAATGCAATTAGTGTGTGCTGAAGTTAACCCTTCATCCCCTTGGATAGTTGTACAGAATTTTACCTGGTAAGGAAATCGGCATGTGGAAAGTTACATTGTTGGACTTCAGGACTACTGCACTTGGGCTGAGTATCTAATAGTCTTTATAGGATGCAAGGGAATCTTAGAGCACGTATGATGGATCAGCCTTGGCCCAACCACTTACATCTAGGTGCAACTCTTCTGTGCCAGTTCTGCACCTCTGTATAATCGTCTTTTAAATTTCAGAGAAGTCTGAAAACACAGGATAGTTGCAAAATACACTTGAATATAATTTGTAAAAGCATATGAAATCTAATAATTGTGTAGCACCTGCTAGGAATGTCTGCTACAAATACAGAGGAGTTTTTCATCATCTGACCTCTGTGGAAGAGCACAGCCCCTAAAGGCAGCAAGCAGCCTGGTCTGCTCCCTTAGGTGAACCTGGAACGTGAAAGGAGATGGGGAGAAGCAACACATAGAAATTCAGAGGGCTAAAAACAAGGTGAGCAGGAGCTTAGGAGAAGCTCTGAGCAGAAGAAGAAAGAAGGTGAAGCAGGACTCAGAGTGTAGGCAGCTGGGATAACTATAGGAAGAGCAGGTGGTAGAGAAAGTGGCATACAAGTATGAGGAGCAGAGGCATTTGGAGAGGAGAGAAAGCCTGGGATGGATTATAGGCACACACACTGTGCCCACTGGCTGCTCTTCTCCAAAATCTGGAACTGAGCCTCAGAGACCCGAGGCTCTGTGTTACTATACTGCAGAGAAAATGTGTCAAACCTGTCAGGTGAGTGTAAGTTGCGTGCATTGCAACAGCCCGCTATTGCTATCAATTATTTTTGGTAGAGCTGGACTGCAGACGTAAGGAGCTTCAGTGCAGCTGCTGATGCCTGTTTTAGCATTGATACAAGTCCAGATCTTAGAAGACCTTTTTGAAAAAATGATCTTTAAATAAGGAGGTACGTTATAAATCCAGACTGTAGCTATAAAATCAAATCCTCAAAAGCTAAGCTTGGCTGCTGTGATTTGGAGCTGCAGCTTCAGTCCTGTCATGCATCTGCAATGTGTGACAGTCGTTACTTACGTATCATCCTGTCTTCACCCAATCCTTGCCTCATGCCCTGCGCAGATTTATTCTCTGAATCAGCAGAGCGCAGTGAAACTCTTCTCTGCAGGGCCCCTGCTTCATAGAGCTTAAGAGGAAGGATGGCCTTGTTGAAACTACAGAGAAGACACAGTGAAGTGTGATGCTTTCCTGGACTGAAGCAGCTGACCATGTCAGCTTTTTTTGCAGATCACTTGTGCTTTTCTGTCCTTTGGCACCCAGCATGAGTTGCTTGATTCAGATATGCAGAAATGCTGATTTCTCTGGAAGGTAGCTTAAGCAGTTAGGAGCTTTGCTGGTTTGATACACAACCAGGGCTCTGCGACACTGGAGATCAGGTGCATGTGCTAAGCACCCAAAACTGCCAGGGTTCTTGTTTTCATCTTGTCAACCTGTTCTTTAAACCTGTAATATATGTTGTTATCCCCGTGATACAGCAGGGTTGCAAAGATCAACTCTGAAACACCATGCTCCTTTGTAGTTTGTCAGCTGTACCTGAGAAGGACTCAGCTGATACCGGTACCACACACATCTCAAAGGCATAGGGCAGTGCTCACTGTCTTACATCTGGGTTTGCTGTGTGGTCACTGAAGAAAAGTATGTTCCTAGTTTAGGGGCTCTGAATCTTCCCCTGCAGATCCACTGGTTTTGTCAGGACTGTACTCACCTAACATACAGGGCCTATATCTGTAGAAGTTCCTAATGCTATGCTCCATACAGGAGTTGGATTGTGTGCCTTAAATAAGGCTTGGGGCTACTTGTAGAATGTGAAGGGGCAAAAAAATACTTCTTATTGAACTAAAAGACACTGTGGTCCTGTGGAAAACAAAATAATGAGACTCTTAACTAAAGACTAATTCAAAGGAAGTGTCAAATTAAGGTGGTATAGATATTTTTTTAATATTTGCCTAGGCAGACTTAATGATCCTTCTGACATGGTTTTCCACATCCTTAATGATCGTTTTGGCATAGTTTTGAGTGTTTAGAATGTGTACCCATGTGTGCAATAAACTGAACCAAGGCATCAAAATGAAGCTGACCCTCTTGGGCTCTATGCCCTAAGGTTCTCTGCTGGGCTTCCACCTGTGTCCTCACCGTTTGTGCGACCAAGGTGGCATTTGCTGCTGACCTGCTATGCCTGTGCCACTGCTGGCAGTTCAGCCGTTGTGACTGAGCCTCACTCGTTAGAGCTGAACCGTCGAGGGGTTTATTAGTACACATGCATGTGCAGTCCCATGCTGCAAGCGTTTGCATGGCTAGTGCCAGGTCCAGCAAGCAAATCCCCTCAGAATACAAGTAGGTTTCCTACTGGGGTTGTTATTGTGTGAGCCTTGCCTCCCATATTTAACGCAATAAAGTTATTAAATGGGCTGGGAGGGAAAGCAGAGGGGCAGTTGCAGCTCAGTTTAGCAGCCCTGTCTGTGTCTTTGTCTCTGCTTTTCCAGTGAATTGCGTCTCAATTGTTTTTAAATCTTTAAGCGATAAATCACTTGGTGTTTGTTTCCCTGGGACAGCAAAGAACAACTGAGGGCAGCTTACTGTAGCCAGGTGTGGTTTTCAAGACAGCCTTAATCTTATAAATGGCAGAAAGTGTTGATTTGCCTGAGCTGGTCTTTAGAAGCCATTACACAAGGAGAGAAAAGCAAGTTCTTTGGATCAAACCTTAATCTGTTGACTGGCCTCCAGGTGCTATGGGGAATGCCTCATAGGAAAAGGAGTTGTCCAGCATAACCTCGGTAGTTGTGGCCTTGTGCCATGCTACAGAGAGCGCTGCAAACCTTGCTGCGATACAAACCCTAAAGCTCACTGTGGCGTTCAGCTCCGTCCTGATGAGCCACGCCATGTCAAGAGCTGGCCTGGCTTTGCAGAGGGGTAAGCCTTTTGGACTCCTGTGTTGTATCTTGAGGACAAGCCCTCCCATCCCACCCCAACCACTTTTGGTGGCATTGTTACAGAACCTTGTGCCTCTTTGGGGAATTTCTCTGTAGCAGAGTCCAGCTCTAGTAGTAAAAGAAACAAATTGGCTTCTCCAGTGCTAGTCCCGGCGATACTTCTGATTGTTAACTGAAACCTGTTCACATAAATATCCAAAAGAACATGCCAGTCAGGATCTGCTGTATTTCTTGGGATGGCAACAAGCCTTGGCCGCAGTGACATGGGGAAAGGGAGGGCAGTCCTGCTGCTTCTGCCACACAGCTTTATTCCAGTGTGCTTTTCCAAAGCCAGTGGACAGCTATATGATCAGAGGAGCAGGCTGGTGTGTGGCAGGATGTGCAGAAGACACACGTGTGGTCATGGCAGAACTGGCTCTGTCTAGTGTCTATTCTAGTGTCCCCTTGGGGCTGTCACTTGAGTCTGCAGAGCTGTGATACTGACTGAATTGTAATCTTTGCTGTGGTTGGAGCTGGTTTTTCAAGGTCTTTTTTAAGTTGGGGAAAAGAAGGGTGTGAGGAGACTGCCTGGAAAGAACAGGTGAACTCTGGCAGCTGTGTGCAGATACTCCACGAGTAGTTGGACTGCTGATTTTCTTACTCCATGCTCACCAGCCCAAGGAGTTTACAGAAGTCAAGGCAACAAGTTTTGCTGAATCTCTTCCCAAGGCCCTTCAGCTCCTCACAGCAGCCTTGGAGAAGAGTCTGGGAGCAGCTTCCACAGTAGTTCACAGCAGAGTGGGAAGTATCTGACAGGCTCTTTCAAAAATGCAAAGGCTGGCTCAGGGTCCAGAAGATCTTTTCTAATCACATTTTGGCTTTTAAACTCCAGGGAGCCTTAGCACAAATACAAAAGTGTGGCTGTTTTGGAAACAGATCAAAAGCAGACATGAAGGGTCCCAAACATACCTTCAAACCCTCCCTTTCTTTTCCCTCTCCAGCTTCATATCTCATCAAATGTTTTGTCCCAGTCTCAGCAACTCGGACCTGAAACCTCTTTGCACGTGAATTCTACTACCAAAAAGGGTTTTCTTCGTGGCCCTGTTATTTTACTGAGTATAGGGACTGTGTTTTCATTAGGAGCACGAAAGCCTTTTGTCACTTAGTTAATGCTGAAGCGAGTTAAGAATCAACATGCAGCTGGCAATGGGTGTTTTGCAGCTGTTAGGACTATTGCAGGTTACTCCACTTTGTCTTGGACTGAACTGCCTCCCTCTTGACAATGGCAAAATGAGCAGTTGTATGACCGCTTTGTGCTCTTAAGGGTACAATTTTCCCTCCTCCTCCATTTTGAAGGGGTTCCCTCTCCCTTTCTCTCCATCCTTGTCCACCTAGATAAAGTCTGTTCTGGCAGCTTTCCTCCTCCTTTGACCAGGGAGGAAGCAGGGTGGAAAGGGAGGAACAAACAGCTGTCCTTTAGGTTTCAGATCAATGCAGCTCCTTAGCAGGCTTGGCAGTGTGAGCTCAGTCATTAGGAAAGCTGCTCTTTCATTCAGGAGGCGGCCTGAGCCAATTCTCCCCCAGTCCAGGACTAAAGAGGTAGGGAGTTTGGTCCTTTCCAGCTTGTAGGACCATTGCAGTTGGCACAGGCTCCTATTCTCAGAGTTTCATTCATGCAGTACACTAGAGGACTGTTTTGGCACTTCAGAGGTTAGCCTGTCTCAGAAAACTAGTGAAATACTGTGCTAGGCCTGCTTGAATTCCCTCTTCTTCATGAAAGCCACCTTCCCCTGAGATTGGGAGTGGGTGTAGGAAGGGGATCAGGGTTTTCCAATTGAGTCCTGTTCAGGTTAAACCTCTGAGTTGAGCAGGTTTTAAGAAAATGAGGTGGATGGGGTCAGCCCTTCAGTTGCTGTTAGTGCCATAGTTCCCCTGATGGGCACAGGCAGTGCAGCAGAGGGCCCTGAATATAGGGGGTGTGAATACCTGAAGCTCCAAGTGATTTCTGCAGGACTTGCAGACCTTGCCTCAGTCCTGATAAGAAAGATGGTGTTTGTCTTCACCTTCCAAAATGTGTGCTGCTCCCCTTGCAGTTTTTCCTGTAAGCTGCATGTGGATCATGGCTCTGCTAAGCTGATGTGTTGCATGTTGGGTTGTATTGTGTCATTTATACGTGCTCGAAAATATACTGAACCCCCATGGAAAAACAGACCAGAGCTGGACTGATGCACACTTAGACTAGACCCAGACTAGCACCGGTGAGGTGTGGCACTGCCCAGGCCAGCCTAATGGCACCGCAGCGTTAGGGTAGATAGTTCAGGACTTGCTGTCAACCTGTTTCTGAGCGTTCTGATCTCTGAAGTGTGATTTGATCTCGGGGATGTGAGTGGGGAGGATAGCAGCTGAAACCTCATTAGTGAATAATAGACCTTGTGTGCAGAAATCTGCCTTGCTGACATCTTGACCTTACTCTGCCACTTCTGATCAGGGGGGTTGAAAATTCATTCTTGCTTTGCAAGTGTGAACAAAATGTCAGTGCCCTGGTTTACAAGTGACAGTGGAAAGAGCCATGCTATGCAGTGGCAAGGGGGATTTTAACATGTTTACAGGAGGAATTTTACAGATTTCCTGGTGTTGCTGCTGAGAAGATAATTTTTTGAGGGATACAGAAAATGCTGTTTACAACTATGGGATATGAAAGATAAATATGCATGTAATAAGGCAGCAGGTCTCATTCGGCTGCAGAAAGGTTGGTTAGTGAAAAAAGTATTTCTTTCTCAGGTGATCTGTTGTTTTCTCCATGAATTGGAGTGTTTTAATACCCTTCTGCCACCTGGCATACTGCTAAGTGGTCCCTAAATCAGTAATGGTCCTCAAATCTGGGAGCTTGCAGGGTGATGACATCACTACTGGCAACAGATGAAAAATGAAGTAATGCAGTGGTATGCTATGGTGCCCCAATTTAAAGATTTCTACCTTCAATAGAACAGCCCTACTCTCCGAATTGTAAAGAAACCTGTCAGGATGCTGTTGTGCTGCAGGCAGAGGGACATATTTGCAGTGTGTTCCCACAGCATGAGGCAGGTGAGGAACTCTAGACCATACCCAGCCATGGGGCTGCATCCCCTTATATACAGGCATGTGATTTTTCTGGCCTTGCAACCCTCCTGGTTCTCTATGCTTGGGAAAGTTACGCTGCTGGAAGATGGATATCGGTAGCGCCATTAGCTCCAGGTAGGCTTATAAGTGATGGTGGAAGTACAGGGTTGAAGTGAAGGTGGGCTCTGCAGATGCTGCGATTACCAGGGTGGTTCTGATGGCAAGCAACTCCTGTGAGCAGCTCTCCAGAAGTTTTTATAAAAGAAAGGAAAATGGACAAAAAAGACAAGTCAGGGGGAAAGCCTCTTTTGTCCTCTGTAAGGGCTGAGTTGGTTCTGCAGTGACAGCAGTGTGACAGGCAGAATACAGTAGAGATGCACTAAGGGTCTCTCAAGCCTGCTTCCCTGCAGCGAGCCTGGTGCTTACTTCCTTGGCACAGAAGCATTAGAGTAAAACTAAAGCGTTGGGAGGCGGGGGAGACTGATTTATGTACTAGTAGGGTCTGTTCAATCTTTGGTCTGCCTTGTTCTCTTATTTTCTGTCTGCGTTGCTTATTTTTGTCTCCCTGGGCGCTTCTCCCAAGACTTTTTAGCTCATTTGTGTTTAATCTTCCCGATTTGTCTACAACCTCGGTTGCTCTCATCTCTGCAGGTCACTCTGCAGTTTGCATGTTTGTTACTCTTTGGCTGTTTGCTGCGATCAGCACATTTGATCATGGTTGAATTTACATCAAAGAAACACCTGACAAAGAAGAAGGCCTGATAATAGGCTCTAGTTTCTTCTCAGCAACCCAAACGGGTAGAGGCGGACGAGGGAACGCTGGCAGGATCACAAGGGAGTTCATGCTCTACTTGCAACGCAGCGTGCTTTTCTCTCTTGCCTGACAAAGCACTACAGACCCTGCTGCTCCTGTAGGTTCCTCCAGAACAGAGTTGCCACTGGAAAAGAGGAAAACAAGGCTTAGGCCTTGCTCTTCTCCTGAAAAACAAACCTGCAAAACGTTTCCCCGTGGGAAACACTAATTAACTAGAGAGGGGGAGGAAAAGTCTCTCTTACAGCTGCTGTTGTAGCTGCAGAAGTGCAGCTCACAAATTACAGGTGCCCTTTCCCTGCCACGGAGAGTTGGCTCAAATGCCAGGAGATGCTACAGTCACAGTGTGATTGTTTCCTGATTCTTCAGAGTTGGTCGAAGAGGAGGCTGATAAACTCAAGACCGGCTTCTCTAGCAGAACGCTTGAACTTCAGTCTCTAAATAGGGATTTTGCATTTACTTTTGTTTGTATAATTTTTGCTTCTCAGACTGCTTTCCCTGTCCAGAGTTTGCTCCTTGGAGCTGATTTTATATCATGATCATACATAGTTAGATATGGTTATACACAAACACAGAGTGATAGATGCAGAGAGATAGATGTATGTGACATTTGGTGCAGTTGGGATTATTCTGCTCTTTTAGGCTGGTGCTGGGGTCCAGAAGCCTCTCACGAGCACACTGCTTAGGGTTTTGCAGCACATGGGAGATGCTCATCTTCAGTGTTTGGGGTGCTTACAGAACCCTTTGTCCTCTGCTGAAAGGAAAACCAGTGGCACCACATCATGTCTCTTCTGGGCTTCACCTGGCGGCGTGCAGCAGGTGGTACTCCCAAGACCTTCAATTCTCCAAGAAATGAGTGAGTGTCCAGGCTCTGATGGATCCTGGGATGCTGCATGTGCTCCCCCTGAGCTAGGGGCCTCTGATGAGGGAAAAGCTCAGCTTCCAAAGGCTGTGAGGGGAGATTGAGAGCAAGAGGATGTCTTTCTTCCTTCAGCGTCACGTGCAGCAGCACCTTTAGGATAGGAGGTGTGAAACCAGGAGTAAATGCGAGCCTGCCTGTCCAAAGGGACAGGACCCAAGTGTGTATGCTGGGAGCTCCTGCTGCTTGGCTCTCCTCCTGGGACATGGCCAAGGACTTGCAGAGGTCCTGGTGGGCAGGAACTCCAGCTCTCTGTACCCTTCTGCACAGAACTAAGCTTGCTTATTCTTTCATTTAACTCAGGCTAGCAAGCCACCGTGCAAAACCTGGGTGTTCTGGGGGGTGCTGCGAACCGGAGGGGGAAGCGATGAGATCCTGTCATCTTTGGCTGAAGGACAAAGTGGTAGCTGGAGCTATCTGTGCCAGAGCTCCCTGGGCTTCCACTCTGAGTGCACAAGGTTAAAAGCAACATCCCCCTCTGAGGGATTTCCAGCTCCTTTCATTCAGGGCAGGGTTGGAGATGGCTGTTTTCTCCCTGGTGTAAGTGGTATTTCCTGGGAGAGCTGAGGATGGCCAAGCAAGACTGCCCTTCACACCTCACCTGCTGGAAACACCATTGCTGAATGGACCAGAGGTGATGTTTGGGGGTTAAAGGTGCTATTAAAAAAAAAAAGAAATCAAACCTGCCATTAGTGTTATGTAGGGACTCCAGTGTTCAAATGAACTCATGATATATGGCAGTATTGGCTCATTAAGTACTGCTTTGGAGTTTGCCCTTGGGAAGGCTGTGATTTCATAGTGTAGCTGTGATTTGAGATACTCCCAACTTCTGCTTTGTGGGTTTTGGGGTTTTTTTTGTCCAAGGATTTCTCTGGGATCAAAGCTGCTTTCAGTCAGGAGCTGTAAAAACAATTTCCAGCAAACTGTCGCTGCCCATCCTTCTGTGTTTATGAAACAGGGAAACCACTTTTATTCTGTTTTCTACTGTTTTAAAACCAAGCTTGGGTGTGACATTTGGAATATCTGTTTGTTGCTTTCTGCCGCTTCAGCCGAGGAGTGTGGTGGCATGTCTGGAAGCTGTGAATTACAAAGGCAAGCTGTGCTAAAGCCTGGTTTAATTTAAAAATGCAGCAGTTCGAAAAACGCATCACCTTGCTCCCACTTCTTCCCTGGCACGTGAAGTAATCATGTTCTGAAAGAAAACGTGGAGAACTCCGGAGAAATCCCATCTATTTCTCTGGGCCCACTTGTAGGGCACTGTTCCTGTCCCAGCTGGCCACCTTGTGTCCCCCAAGGCATCAGAGCCATCGAGCAGCCATTAAACTCAAGTATTAAACTCCAGCAAAAGGCAAAACAGGAGGGGTGGGGTGAGGCACTCCCGCTTTTTTTTTTTTCTGGATGCTGTTTTTACCTCTGTATTCCAAGGGTTTAACTCCTGGCTGCTCTGGGTCTTACGTTTGCCTGCTATGTAGGTAGATGCAACTACAGAGCACAAATAAGCAGAGTCTTCAAATGAAATAAATGGGGAAATGAAATGAGAGTTTCACTGTGGTGTGGCATTAAATCCTTGAATTGCATTAGTCTGAGTGGAAAGTCTGACTTAGCTGCATCCTGAGATTAAAAATAACACCGCCTTTACGAGAGCAGCTAGAATGCCCGCTAATTGTTGGTTTACAGGAGAAAAGCAGAAACACGCTGAAAAATTGGCTCACAATAGCAGTTGCTGTATCCTAATCTCCTGGTTCCTTTCTTGCCTTGCTAATAAGAAGTAAGACTAATTTGATTTTTACAACGTCCCAAATCTGTGGCTATACAATTCAGAGACTTAATAAGATTCTCCTGCTGAGCCAAGAAAACCGTATTGGTTTTTAGCTTACTTTCTTTTTCTGAGTTTCAGTTTCAGGACATTTGTGCAGGGGCTGAGACTTTTTTTTTTTTTTTAAAAGCCTGTATTTCATCAAGATTACTAATGTCTCTGTTTAAGTTGTTATAGGTGTAAATTGGTTGTGTTGGAGCTGGGTAAAAACTTGAGGAAAAAAAAAAAAGGCAAGCTTTGGCAAAATTTTTTTTTTTTTTTTTTTTTTCTGGAGAGAAAAAAAACCACACTATTTTGTTTCAGCGTTTTCCAAACTAAAGGCTTTGAGATTATTCTCTTTGAAGAAACTTTTCATTTTGAATGATCTTTGCTGCTAACTTTTGTAAAGGGCTGAAGAGTCAGAGCAAAACATTTGTTTCAGTCAACCCCAAATGAATTTTTTTTTTTTTTAAAAAAAAACTTTTTTCAGGATTGCCAGCGAACCGAAAAATCAGTTATTCACCCACCAATATATATAACATATACTGATAGAAACTTCAGAGCACCCCAGTGACTGTTTATGTAGCGCAGCTGCTGCTAAGCCCTCCATTTATATGTTGGTAAATTATTACGCTTCTCAGGGTTGCGTGAGATAGTAAACCATCAGTAAGCGCCTGGTTTTTCTCCCTTGGGTTAACAAGGAGGCAATGTTTTACAAAATATGTTTCTAACTTTATTCTCGTTGCATGGCAGGTATTAACTTTGCTGGCCAGTGTACAGCTGCAGGACCTGTTTTATGCAAAAAGCACACATTAACCCCTTCTCTGTTAGGAGAAGGCGTCGCCTTAGGGGCTGTTTTAAAGCAGCAGAGTTGAGCTCAGCTTTGGGGATAAGCTGTACTTCAGAAAAAAGTCAAGAAAAGTCCCTAATTTCAGAGTTAACCACAGTTAAAAACTGCCTTTAAAATATGCTTTTCCTGTGGTTACTGAGAGTGATTCATTATATATAAGGTGAAGTTATTTATTTAGAACTGGTTGTTTTAACCCTTTTTGTCAGGTGTGTTTTCCCTGTATAAAGAGTTATCTGCAGGTGACACAGGGCATGCTGGAACAACAGCACCACATTGCCTGTTTTCCTTAAGATGATGGGGAAAAAGTTTAGATTAATTCCTGTAGAACAGATAATGTAACCAAAATTATTGGTCCTGCTTGCCTGGTATGGATTGCAAGTCTGCTGGAGAGAAAGGAGTCACATTAAATAAATTTTTTCCTGCTGTTCTTCTTAAATCTTCATTTAAGCTTAAATCGTGATGCCTCTGGCCTTCAGCATTTAGAACAGCACGAGAAAATGGGCTTGGTGTGTTAAGTGCTTCTGAGGTTGCAGTTTTTTCCTTCGTGCCGCTGTCCCACCGAGAGCTTCCCAGACAGCCAGGGTGTTTCAGCACTCGGCCATAACACATGAAGTCAGGTTTGCCTGTGCGCAGGTGCTAGGCAGGTTGCAGCCTCTGTGCCTGCTCTGAACCTGATGAGCAGGGCCTGGAAAGCGCTGGCTAGGCTGGGATTAACTGGAGAGGGGTATCCTTTATTTTTAAATTATTGGGGTTTTATCCTCACCTTTAGACAGCGCTGACCCTGGCTCAGGTCGAGCCATGAAATGAAGTTAGTTGGAGCCAAGTGGATTCACTTCCCATCCCAGGAGCAGCCCCTGAACTGTGGAAAGGACAGTGTTACTCCCATCCCTGCCGAGGACACTTGAGTTCAAGCAAGTCCCGTGCCCTTGGGGCCCTTCTCCTTCCCCAGTCTCATTCACTTTATCCCCTGCACCTCCACTACCCACGGGGAGCAGTTTTCTAGGCTCCTGTTTGATCTTGAGGTGCCAGCCTCTGCCTGGGGGGAGCCCGTGCCAGGAGGAAGGTCGAGGCAGGAGCAAGGGGTGTGGGAGGGGAGGCAGGAGTAAGAGTTACTGGCAGGAGGGAGCAAGCTGGGACTCGCTGCCTTTCTGAGCTCATCCCCAGGGCCACATCAGAGAGCCATCCCTCCTGCCCAGCACGTTTCTCTCCCTTTCTCCCCCACTCCTTTGCCTGGGATTGCACAGTCCTGGGGTGTCTTTGCTTTTGGGTGTGGGACTTCAAACTGGTTGAACCGATTCATAGCAGATGATTCACTGGATGTGTTTTGGCCCTTGCTTTGTTCGCCCAGCATCTGTCGGCAGCCTGCAATTTTGTCAGACGTGCTAGCTGTTGTTCTGTATCGCTGCTGTCCCGGGAGCTGCCGTCCTGCAATGGGGATGTACAAATCATAATCCTTTCTGCAAGTAATTCTGGGTGTCCTGGTGATCCCTGACCCGTTAAGTCAAGGCTTTTTGATAACCCAATTTAAGTGGCTGAGGTAATTAGGTGTGGGTTGTTGTGTTTGGGTTTTTTTGGGGGGGGGATTGTTTATTGCATTAGGATTATTCACTTAGATTGGACAAACGTAACCATTCAGAATTCACTTTATAGTAATAAGCAGTGAGACTGATGAGGCCACGCAGTGTCAGGGGAGTAATCAATAGCACTGGAGGGATGGAGGTGGTGTTTTGAATTCTGCTTAGAGCTACTCCTGCTCTCTGTAATTGAGACTGTTGCCAGCTGGCGGGGATGATCATCTAAACAAGGGTGGCCTTGCTGCCAGCATCACTTCTGCCAGAGCCATCGCCTGCATCGGAGACGTCAGAAAGATCAAACTGTGAGCCCAGCTCTTCCCCCAGCTCCCCTGCCCTACTACTTCCCTGAACCCTTTTCCTTTGCAAAGGAGGAGCAACCTGGCTCCCCAAGCAGCAAAAGCCAGTTTTCCTCCCCCAGCTAAGGCAGCTGTGAGTCAGTGTGCTCCTAAGGTTCATCAGCGGGAAGAACTGGTCTGAGGAACCATGATCGTGATGCCGTTGGAGCGCAGCCAGCTCGGCTCTGCACTGATGGTGTGCCCTGGGCTTTGCTTTCTCCCTGTTTGACAGCCTCAGAGGGCAGGAGACTGAGCAGCTGCTGCTTGTGGAGGCCCCTCAGATCCACAGGTAACCCCCAAAGACTTGACATCCTGGAGTTGGGCTGCTCCTATCCTGACTGCCAAGCCCCTCCTTGAACAAAAGCTCCACAGCTGAGATCAAGTCTTGCTGCTGGAGCTGGATTATCTCTGGGCTGCATTGGCCCACACCTGTGTGGTTTTTGGGTATGGCTGCTGCTTCCATTTGTACATGTTTCCTCCCAGGAGATGTGATCTGGGGCCAGACCCTGCTCTTGCTTTCATCCAGTGAAAGCTGAGGGCTGTCAGCTGAGCTCACCAGACCTTCCTCAAACCCTGGTGTAGCCTAAAGCTGTGTCCTCACAGCCCTTTTCAGAGGTCCCTGCCTGTAGCCTGTCGGGAAGATGTCCTGGTGCACCTGCAACAAGTGGTCTACTGCTTTAAAAATGGAGTTACATACAGGACAGATGTTCTCCAAATGGAGAATAGGTACTCCTCAGCCCTGAAACTAGAGCATTACTTTGTGTTTTCTGGCTGGGGGCAGCCATCAGTGGCTGAAGTGACCCTCGGTCCCATTCAGGGCGGCAGAAGCAGTTTCTTTTAAGTTTGCTGGAGGTGAGAGGTGCGAAAGCAGAGGGCTGTGCTTAAAAATGGCTGTCTTGAAATCGATAGCCCCTTGCACTCATGTTCTGAGCCGGCTGCCTGGCCTCACTTGAAAACGCTGCTGTCTACTAAAACAGTCAGGACTCAAAGTCCCCCTCATCCAGGGCCCCCAGATTCATGGTCCTTAATGCTGAAGTTCCCCTCTGGATTTTTCCTGGTGGGGTCTCCTACTTCCCCACCCCCCCTTAATTTAAGGTTATGTTAGGCAGATCTGCTTCACCAAACTCTCCCACCAAACCAGAGCAGGCAGGGGAAGAGATGCAGACCGCTTAGAGTGTCAGTGCTGAAGGATTTAGGAGGAAACCTTTGATTAAAGTAAGGTGCCACCTTGGCTGCAATGATGTTAACCCCTGGCAGGCCTGATGCAGGAAAAAGGCAGTGGAAGGTGATGACATTAGAGAGGAGGGAAAGGAGTTTTGTCCTTCCATGCCTCCCACCCCAGTGTGGCCCCCCACGTCAGGCAAGAGCAAGCCAGCAATACAGTAAACTCTGTTTGGAGCAGCCTGAATAATCCCTTCCCTGTGTAAGCTGTAAGGCAGGGAAAGCAAGACTGATGTTACACTGCACAAGTTTTGTCTTCCAGCAAACTTCCAGGATTTCGTGGCTGCCTGTTTTTTGTGGTTTGTTTTTTTTTTTTTTCCTCCCCCCTCTCTAATAAATGCAGAGCTTGGCACAAGCACAAAATCCATGTCATCCCCGCTCGTACCAGGAAGGGAGACATAAAGGCAGCAAGTAATGAACGCTGTAGGCCAAACTGCACAAGGGAGAGAAAGCAAGGGGAGTAACGGGGAGGGGGAGGAAACCCAGTGAATAGGGGGAAAAGGAGAGGAAATAGTCCGGGGAGAGTAGTGTGAGGTGGGTAAGGCAGGGCCAGAAGAATGGAAGGAAATCCTTGCAGAAATGGACAATTTGAAGCCTGTTCCTTCTGCACCCCGTGATGTGCCTTCCTCTGGTAGATACTCTAGACCTGGAGATGTTTGGGGAGGAATCAGCTGGCTTTTGGGGACATGTGGGTTGGAAAAGGGAGAGGGAAGGAGGCCCAGAAAGAAACCTCCCTGCCCCTGACCCCAAAGCACCTGGCTCACCTGGAATGTCAGTCCCAGAGGATGAGTTTTGGAAGCTGGTAGGTGTGCCCAGCCCAGTGCCAGGCACAGAGCTCCCACGGCCTTACAGGTCCTTCCCCCTCCCTGGCCATCTTGTTATTTGGAGAAGTGGGGGTGAGAGGAAAAACAGATGATCTTGCTGGCCTACAGCCAATTGCTAAGTCAGTTTCTTCTAAAGGGAGAGGAGCTGTGGAAGGAGGGAGTTGTCTGGAGAGGAGGCAGATGATGCATGCAGGGACCGGGCGGAGTGGGGGTCCTGCAACCACCAGCGATGGAGGCCAGTGGGACCGTGGGTTCAGTGGGGAGCGGAGGCAAAGGAGCCCATAGGAAGGGGGTGAAGTGGAAAGGGGCAGGGGTGGGGAGATGACCAGGGAGAAACAGCTCTGTGCACAGCTCCTCTCTGGAGCCAGCTTCCCCACGGACCTGTCTCAGCTGTGGTTCAGAGCAGCTCTATGAAGTGTTGTCTGTGGCTGGAGGTTTTTGGTTTGTTTTTTTCCCCAAAGGCTTTTCCCCCCACTGTGGTTTCTCTGAGTACAAGATGCTCGTGGTCCAGGGAAGGCGTTTTTGCTGCGCAGGCAGGGCTGGGAGTGGGGCTTGCTCCTGTTGCCAACAAGGGGAGGAACATGCATCCCTCCAGGCCTGGGCTGGACATGCAGGTTGGACGTGAGCAGGGAGTGTTATCCCTCCTGGGCAAGGGCACCAGGAGCACGGTGGCACAAGAGTGCCTCTTGTCCCCTCTGTGCCTCAGTGCTGCATTTGGGCATGTGTCTGCCCACATGGCATCTACTTGAGTGAGGTTTGTGAAAGCTGTTGACTGCCTGGCTGCAACACCCTGATCTCCCAATTATTTGGGCCCAGAGGGGAGCTTGGTGGCTGTTGTCAGCTGTGGAGATGCTGCATAGGCTCATGGTGATAGTGAGCAGCATGAGAGCTGTCCTGAGGGCACCCTGGATTTCTGGCACCCCAAGAAACAAGGTAAGCACCTTAGTCCTCTGGTAGGGTGTCAGTGTGAGGTACCACAGACCCAAGCCTCATCCACTGCAGGTCTGTGCCTGCGCTGAACCCCGAACCTGCTGCCCACCACACAGGTGAGCTCAGAGCAGGGGCTGGTTGTGGAGAAACACCCAGCACCTGCTGGGGAGCCCTCCAGTCGGGGCACATGCTAGAGGGAGATGCAGCTCACCGGGTCCCCACACAGGTACCCCATTTTAAAAGCCCAGAGTGATGGTATGCCCATGCTGAGCTGGAAAGCTCAAAGGTTGGAGCGAGTGGGAAGCCACTCGCTTAAGGAAGGGGTGAGTAGGGCTCTGCACATAGCCTGGGCTGGAGGTGTCTCACTACCAACACACAAATGAGAAAGCAAGCTCTTAAAAAGTAGGTGGCAGCAAAACCAGAGCGGCTTCAGGAGCGCAAGAGCAGCATCTCCACATGTCCTGCATCAGGTCGATGCACTGACAACTGAAAACATCTGTCCAGGAGCCAGCAACCCGCTGGTGCAGGGCGAGCACCGTCGTAGCCTGGACAGGAGCGGAGCCCCTGAGTGGTGTTCACACCGTCATCTCGGGTGCGTTTCACCCCTTTGAGCGTGTCGCTTGCTGAGCAGACAGAAATTCAATCCCTGGGCTGGCTTTAATTCTTCCACTTCTCCTTTCTCTGTTTCCCGTGTCCCCGCAGCCATTTGTCCCCGAGCGGCAGCTGGTGCGCAGAGCCCCACGCTGCCGGCGGCCGCTCCGGTAACACGAGCCGCCTCACCACAGCTGAGATGCTACGTGTGGCATGTTGGGACGGGGAAAACGTTGTTTTCTATCTGGTTTTTGGTTTGCTGTAAATCCAAAATGGAGCAGGCGTGTTTCTGTGGGTATAGGAGGCCGGGCAAAGCGGAAAGGGGGTGGTGGTGATGGTGTGGTGTGTGTGACTCATTTGCTGTGCACTGCAGCCGGGGCCAACCCAAATGCCACTTGGGGCTGTGCTCGGGGCTTTAGTGCCACAAACAGGCTTGAGCCGAAGGCAGGGGTGAGATCTCCCTCCTGGCTGGCCCTGAAAGCAAACACCAGTCACCTGAGGGGGGGTGGTGGTGGTGAGGGCACTGATAAATGAAGCAGTGGATTAAGTTATCAGATGTTTCCTGCTGGGATTTAATGCCCTAAAGGACAGTGCATTATATGTATTAAAACTGGCCAGATTCCGCTCTTGGGTAGCCCAGCTCAGAGCTGCTGGCACTTGTAGTCCAAAAGCAGCCACAGAAGGACACGGTCACCCAGGGCACCTCTCTGTGTCGGGGATGAAAGCCTCATGCCAGGAATGGGCCTTGCACAAGGTGGCACTTCTCTTGTTCCGCAGGGTAGCGCAGGGCTGTCCCTCCCTCATCCCCCTCTGCCTCCCACAGCCCTTGCATGCTGCTGAGCTGTGGGGTCTGTCCCCCCCTTTAGCATCGTCTTTTGTGGAGGGAGAGAACGAAGCCAGAACTTATTTTAATTGTTTATTGTATAATATAAAACTACAAAAGTAAGACTGCTCATTTCCATGTACATTTGTCCAATTGTTTTTTTTGATTACAGCCCATACCTACATGTGAATACAGTAATCTGGTTTCAGATGTATATGTCTGTAATATTGCATAGAAAAGGCACAGCTCTAAGGTCTGTGGGAGGGGAAGGGGAAATACAGCCTTTTTTCTTTTTTTTTTTTGTCTTTTTTTTTTTTTTTGACAATAACAAGCCCTGTTCAAACAACCATGCACTGAACATGTCACACTATTTACACCTTTTCCAGAATCTTGGCCTTTAGAGGCAGTAGTATGGATTATGCTCAGAACTAGATAGGAGTCAAAAGTTGGGATTTTATCTGCAATTTGTGTTTTTAAAGAGGTTCCAGAACTTGCATTAGGCTTATTTTCAGAAAAAGTGCTTAAAGAATTCATTTCTTTTAAAATGTTCAGTCTTGTTAATTAATAGAAGCACTGAAAGCAACTTGCACAGAAGCAGGATACTGAAACCTGATGGGGGAAGAAAAATACCCAACAAAACAATAAAACCCCAAAACAAACCCAAAAGAAACCCTGTAACAAGAACAAAAAGTTCACAATATGCTGGAGTGAATTAAACCGTTTGTCAGACAGGATCCATTACAATTTACTCAATTTAACAGTGATAAAAGTATAAACTTTGGATTCAAAACACTGGTTTTAAACAACCCAGGCTATTACCACACAGCATTGAGGGAAAATCAAATCACCTTTCACAAGGTCCAAATTTATTCTTAGTGATCGCTTCTGACAGTGGCTTTACTGTCTTGCTGTTCTAGCTGGCTGCAAGGAAGGTGCCAGATCGATGCATCTATGACGCTGTTTGATGCCATTCTTGTGAAGAGGGAAGTTCCCCTTCCTCTCCATGCAGGGCTGTGAGGTGCTCTCAGGCTCAAGGGGACCCGTGGTGTCCAAGGAGCGGCTGGTCAGACACACAGCAACGCAGGTGGTTTGAACTCGAGCAAGCAAATCCCCTGCCGCGCGGTTGTCACTTCTTGCCCGGTCTTACCTTCTGGCGAGGAGGTGGTGTCAGCTCTGGCACCACTTCTGGGGCTGGAGGGAACGTCCTGCAACCTCCTTCAGCCCTCCAGCCCCAGGGAATCCAGCTGGGCTTCCTGCATGTGTTAAAAGAACCACTTTTTTTTTTTTTTTTTTTTTCAAAC
>NW_020799097.1:123130025-123150267 GCF_003259725.1 Athene cunicularia | reverse complement strand
TTTTTTTTTTTTTTTTTTTCAAACATTTACCAGGCCAGCACGATGGAGACGATTCTATTTGCTCCTGTCTCCTGTTGCAGATTCCAGCAGAGTGCCGAGGGAGGCCCATCTCAAGAAACTGATGGGGTAGGAGCCTGACTAGGACTAAGTTTGAACATTAAACTTGTCCCTCATCCATACCTTTTTTTTTTTTGCATATTTCAAACAACCAGACCCATATTAGAAAGGGGGGGGGGAAGAAGTCATGTGAACCATGCATATCCTGACTGGAACTCAATTCATTTTCTCTAAATCTGGCTCCCATACCCTTTTTCATACAGATTTACATTCCTACAAGAGAATACATTCCTACCATACATTCTGTACATGTTACAATCCAGATGTTGTTAGCTTCACAATAAAATAAATATATTTACAGAAGGAAAAAAAAAAAAGAATAAATAATTTATGAAAAACAAAAAAAAAAAATCACTTCAAATCCAAAGCTCTTTTATTCTGCTCCCATCTTGTCACTTCATTGCACATTAATGTAAATCTCCAACCCTGGTGTAGGTCTCGGAGCCATTCCATGTATGGCTGCTGTTAGGGCCACGCCATGGCCAGGAGAAAGCCGCAGCGGAGCCCTTTCTTTCCCGCCGCAGCCTGCTGCGGTGACAGAGCAGCACCAGCCTTGCCAACCTTTTGCCTAGTCCCATAAATCAGGTACATTTATGTCCTGTGGGATTCCCATAAGGACTCTGCCACAGGACGTGCGCTTCAGCACCAAGGGTACACAGACATCGTCTTCCGAGGGGTGAAGTGGATTCAGAGCTCATCACTTGGGCTGTGGATATAAAAACTTTGACTAACCCCACTTAACAGCACATCTCCCAAAAAAATGGCATTGATGTGAACTTTTGCCTCTCATATGGTATTTGTTTAAATGTGTAAGTAATTCCCCCCAAAATGGTCAGCTCCAGCATACTGTTTTTAACTGTGGTTAGGCAAGTGCTTACCACGGTACCGTGTGAAACTGTTGTGTTACCCCCTGCCTCCAGGTTTGTGCAGACAGGCACCCAACCCTTGTGTGGCTAACGTTTTCCCAGTTACTCCAGTTACAAGAGGTGCAGAATCCAGCGGGGCTGTTGGTTTTCCTACAAGGGCCAGTTGCTGCCGTGTTTGAGACACAGCCATCCCCCCCTCCTTCCCCACCCCCTCACTTCCGATGGTCCCTAAAGCTGCACTTGGTCAATGGTTTTCTGTATGAAGCAATAAAGTTTTGGTTGTGGGTTTGTTTCTTTTTTTTTTTAGTCTGTGTAAGGAGACAATGGCAAATCCATCAGCATCCCATTGCTTCACTGAGTTCAGCTTAGAAAAAAGAAGAAAGCAATCCCCCCCCACTTAAGCCAGTATCCTGCCTCCCTCCCCCTGCCCCATGTCTCACCCTAGCAGATGAAGTAGGAGCCAGAAGCACGTTTTTGTAATTGTACATGACGCATTTCATTTTGATTAGGAGTTCCTTCATTGAAAAATGTATTTGCTTTTATACTGTGTCTGTGTGCATATCTATGTTACCTCTATCTATATACTAATAAATATATATGGCCTGTTTTAAAGTGCCAATTTATAAAAAGCTGCCTCCTTAAAAGGCAGACAAGACCCAATTTCATCCATGACAAGAAGGGAGCAGAATTGACTGAATATTGCCAAATGACATAAAACATAATTTAAAATTTCTTAAATAAATATAAAAGTTATTCCTAAAGAAGCCATAGGCATGTCAACAATATAGGTTGTAACCGGCGCTCAACAGCTAAAGTACCATTGAAAAAAACTAAAATGCCATAGCAACTTCAGCAATAGGCATGATACATTGCAAACTTTTTTTTTTTTTTTTAAATTAAATGTACACCACAATGAACTTAAAAAAATGCTATTGGTGCCGTAATGAGAAGATTTCTCAGGTGTTAGAGGGAACGGGACCATGCATAGAAAGCTGTGTCTGTATATTCATTGTAAAACGGGTCTATAAAGTGTAAAGCAGGTAACACAGTTGATACAAGAAACCAACCCTATATGCGATGCCAAGTGATGTAACATGACTGGCTCCAGTTTCAACAGCAATGGATATTAAAGCAAGTCCATCCAGTGCAGGTAAGAGATGAGCTTCACTGCAGTAATACTGAAGTTGCCTTTTTCAGCACTTAGCACAGTGAGGTGAGGAGAGGGAAGGAGAAATAAATGCTCCAAGAAAGGGCGAGTGGAGGCTGTCAACGCCAGTCTTCTGCCCGCTCTGCCCATTGGTCGGGAAGATTGCCGTGAGAGGTCAGCTCTCAGTGGGTGACGGGCACGTTCCCCCTCCAAACCATTCCCTGGAGCTCTGGGTGAGGAAGTGCTGATCTGCCGCTGTCTTAAGGCGCTCCGAGTCCCGCGAGGACGCCCGCTGTGGCAGGGGGCTGCGGGTGGGCCTGGGGGCACTGGCCCGGCGCCAGGGCGGGGAGGCTGGAGCCACGGTGGTGCCCGGGACGTCTTCGGGTGAAGTTCCACAACCTGTTTCCTGCCAACTGCTTCACATACATGTTGGAAAAGGACATGGCTCTAAGTTTCAGGAATCACAGTAGTGCGCAGTGGGTACAGCAGGGAGCAAACACTTGCGAAACTCCTACAGAGGCAGCTCCCAGCCCTTTCTTAAAGCACTTTTTTGTTTGCATTCAGGGAAACCGACTGCAGGCTTATTTGATCCAATTTTCTCTTTGCACCATACACATATAAAACATTACAACTCTGTATAAAAGTACAAGTGGTTCTTGTACATCTGAATTATGCAGGAACTATGTGAGCAAATCCTATCAAAATAGCTATTTTTTTGTGTGTATAAACAGCATTTGTTTTTAGAAAAAACAATATCATAAACTGCAGAATCTGTACAAAAATATAAAATAAATTTGGGCAGCAGTTTCTAAACAGCCACGTAAATGCAACACTTAAAGAGGAGCAGGTTAATGCCTCCAAAAGGCTGAATTGCTAAGTCAACCTATACAGGGCTAAAATGGTATTGAGATTATCTAAATAATAAAATTTTTTACCTCTGGCAATAAAACTTATAGAAAAAATAGACAAATATGCACATGCAATTTACAGCTTTCCCCAACATAATCCTTGTGCTTAGCTTTTACAATTTTTTTCTTTTGTTTTTTTTTTTCTTTTTTTGTAATAACGTAACATTGTCTACAATACATATTCTTTCCTATACCAGGATATTCAGTCTTCCTTGAGGAACCACTTTAAAAAAAATACATTAGAAGTGGTCATACATGGATGAAGGCACTCCAACTCTGCTTGAAGCAAAAACTAGTGTGATCCTTTTCTTTTCAAAAAAGGCAAGCAAGGACGCATGCACAGTGCTGTGAATCAGGGGTGGAAGGGACTATGGAAATACTACCAAGTGTATATACTGGTACTTAAAAAAAAAAGAAAAGCTATATTTCTATATTTTAAGACCCAACAAGCACCTCCATGATGTGATCCAGTTCTGTGAGGTCCATTTTGAAAGGCTGATTTGGAGTTACTGGTTGACTGCTGTACGGAGCAAGAGTTTTTAGGAGCTCATCTGCTGAGACAGGAGCCATTTTTGAGGCAGCCCCCGTGGCAGATGTGCAGGGGTCAAAATCATACATGGACGTATCAATGTCAGCGAACAGAATATCATCCAGGGTCAAGTCTGTGAGGAAACCTGTAGAAGTTGTTATCTCAAAGTTGCCAGGTAGCGAGTCCATGAGTTTGGATTCAGCCGTTCTGCTCTCCGGGAGGCCCTCGGGCTTTTGAACGCTGGACTCGCTAGGGTGGTCTTTAGAGTCATCGGCTTCTGTTTCGGCTGCTACTGCCTCTGCGGAGGTAGGTGCTGGACAAAGCTCCTCGATTTCATCCAAGGCTGAGGAGAAGCTGTCCTTTACTGGTTGGAGAGCAGGAGGTGGTGGTTTTGTCGGACCATCGTGCTGGACAGTCGGGGAAGTGCAAAAAGTGTCATCCTCGAGCAAAGAGGCTGGGGTGAGGCAAGACTCCAGGGGCGTAGTGCTTACGAAGTCAGTGGGGAGAAGGGGCTGGGAGGCGAGATGGCTGAACGCCGGCTGGGCCTCGCGGAAGTTGTCACTGAGAGGGTCGGCGGGCTGCGAAGCGGTCACGAACACGGGCCTCAAGCTGCCTTCTTGTTTGAGTTCTTCCTGGATTCGCCTCAACATGTTGTTAATTAAAACTGTCTTTTGCAAGCTTGGCTCGGTTAATGGCCTGTGGTTATAAAGTTTCATAAGGGAAATGTTGAAGATAGTCTGACGCTGTAAGGTGTAAGACACCTTAGAGGGACCGTCAGTAGGAGACACCACTTTGCCTTCCAACCCATCTTCATGCTCATCAAACTTCCGCTTTCCTCCTTTCCCCAACATATATCTGAAAGGAAAGAGACTGATAAAGTCAGCAAAGCTCAAAGCCTGTTCTTCCCACCTGAATCGCTACCCCAGTCCACCCCTGCACACGCGGTGTGGACCCAGTGGCCGCCCTGTCCCCTTCTTACTTACCCCTAACAGTCAGAAGTGGGAATTTGTCCATATAACTCACTCTTGGCAGCGTGATGAGGAAGCAGAAGCTGCCTTAACACAGTGCTCTGGTCCATGTTTAAGCACAGCTACGCTGGTAAATTCCAAGCAGGAATTCAACCAGCATCTATAAAACTCAGGCCCTTATGCGCTTGGCAACAAATTTCACTCTTTGCATAATGTTAGGCCTATGGTCCCCAAATATCTGTACATAGGTGCACAAGCTACAGGTACCGTACTGAACATCCCCTTAGATCCCCTGACTGATGCAAGTACTATGCCTGGGAATACAAATGTAGTACACCAAGGTTCTTACAGTAAATTTTCCTTTTTATGCAAAAAGGCGTTCACGAGGAGAAGAGGAGGGAAGTTCAAGCAGTTGTATACTAAAGAAACTTTCTCAGTGAAGCTGGGAGATCCAACCCTTTAGCACACCAGTATATATGCATATCTGACCTCGTGGGTTTATTTAACTGGTCGCCTAAGGACTAAATTACTAGAACAGGGACTACAGTTATTACACTCAGATAAATTACAGATGAATAAAGAGATCCGTAAGGTCTTTAAGTCTAATCTCCAAGACCATTACGCTCTGCTGCTGCAGCCAGGGACTTCAATCCTGACAGTGCCTGGGTCCCAGGTTGAGGACAGGGGCATCTACCTCAGCAAGCTTCAGAGGAGTTTGGTGTCTCCCAAAGCACTGAGCATATCCCTCCAGGAACCAGGGCCCCAGAAGCACCCCCAGTCTCGCACTCCTAATCCACGTGGGAGCACGGGCCCCGCCTGCCCCTTGCACTGGGTGGGGGGTGCTGCATCCCCAACCTGCACGTGAAGCAAGAGCAGCTCTGACAGAGGGCTGGGGGAGGCTGTGCTCTCATCCGGAAAGCATTTCACACAGTAAGGTTTGAAATCCTTCCCTCGGCCTCTGCCTGGCTAAGGCAGGCAATGCCAGCAACCTCTGCTTCCTCCGGTAAGACTTTCAGGAGCTTGCTAGCCACATACAGGAGAGCTTTTGCACCAGAGCAAAGATGCAGCATCACTCCAGATGCACCATTTGTCTTCAATCCCCCCCATCAAAGCGTGTTTCTCACTAAGGACTACATCTATGTCAGGTTTCACTTGAGAACAAAAGAATGCTGTAGGGCCTTCTAAAGAACAAAAATCAGCATAAATGCATGCAGTTTTCTCCTGGTCAGATGGCAGATTTTGAAGGAGGAAACAAAGGGAATTTTACCAAACTTGCCCTGCATCGTAAATCACTTCTGAGCTAAAAGTAGGGCAGTTCAATCCCCAGTGCCATCTCTTCCAGGATGTTTCAGAGCGCCTGGAAATGCTTCTCTACACAGCACAGTCACAGCCTCATTTTGTCACCATTATTTTTGCAACATGAAGATCCCCTCAAAAGCAGAGAAATGAAGGAATCGCTGTGCTGTAACAGAAGCACGACCCGATGCCATGCATTTGAACAGGGAAGGCGTTAGGGCCAGAAACCCTCTGCTCCACACCACCACCCATCTTTGTTGAGTAGCCAGGGCTTGGTTTGCTGGAATACTCATGATTCCTTGGGTGAAACAGCACAGCTGCTATGACAGGCACTTCTTTCAATGATTGAGAATAGGGTCCCTCTGACTCTCTCCTCCACGACCTGCCCAAACTCAGTTTCCCAGACAAACTGTTTTATCACAACTAAATCAAAATTAGAAGGAGGTGAGGCTGTTACCACACTTCAACTTGCCTGTCCCATGGGCTGCATCAAATCAGCCGAGGAAAAGTCCTGCAGAAACTGGGGTAGAATCACAGGCATTGCAGAGCAGCACCCTGCACTTAGCCTGCTTCCACATCTTAGGGCAAACGTTTGGTTTTCCTCTCACCTTCCCAGGTCAAGTGGTGAGGTGCTGGAGCACTAACACAGCTGCCCTTCTAATAGGATCACAAGACAGCCCCCTGTTCATTCCTGCATCCCACCCGCTGTTTAATACTAATAAAACGGCATGTAGATTTCTGCCCCGTATTTTTAAAACAAAGTGGAAGATGCTTTCCAGCCTCAGCTACCCAGAGAGAAGCTGCAACAGGCATACAGATTTTTAACCCCATGCCTGACTCCCCTCATATAAGCTTTATTACAAAGCTATCATCTAGGAGACAAAACCCGCCTGCCTTATTTGAGTACAATTCCCAGTTTCCCTAACAGGATCCGTGCAGGTCTAATAGCAATTTGATCATCATACACCAGTTCTGCAGACAGACAAGGTAGCTAGAGGACTTGCAAACATCCCCAAGAATGGCTGACAAACATTGGAAAGCAAAGAGCCCTTGCAAAGTGGGAGAGGGGACAAAAGTAGTCAGGGTTTTAATGCAAAAAATAGCTTCAGAAGGCATTTGCTGGGTGTTAAATCCAAAATCAGATTGGATGAAGTGAGCCTCTTCTGGTTAAAAATAAGTCCCAAATCCAGATCATTTTCTAGCATATTATGCAATTAAAAAAAGAAAGGTTGGGGGGGAGGGAGCAAGCTGAGCAGAGCTGAGGAACGGGTAGGCTGCCATCCAAGCTCCTTGGCCAGCTACCAGCGATCCCCGCGCCTGGAATCTCGGGTGAACAAAGCCTCTGAAACTTAGCACTACTGCCTAAGTCTGGTTTTTCTCTGCTCCCTAGTGTCACTTCCATGGACTACTCCAGAGATGTGCACGTGGGTTTGGGGAGCGAGGGGGGGCTTCGCTGTTCAAATGTTCACAAGGGACACACTTCCTTCAACTTCAGACAGATAGAGTAAGAAAGGGAGGGCTGGGCTAGCAAGAATTGAAACCCCTGCCCAAGTTCAGCACATTTTCAAAGCAGAAATGGGTTAGGAGGAGAGTGAGCAGCCTTCTGTCCCTTCCTACTCTTCTCCTCTGCCTGAAAAAAGACAGACTGTCCTAAAGACATAACAATGCTCCTTCCACAATGCTCTGTTTAACAGAGAAATTTTTAAATGGCTTGGGGACTACGAGAGTTTTGAAGTTTGTCAGGCTCTGCCAGGAATGTTTAAAAATATTCACTGTACAAAGCAAACCTTTTTCCCCATGATAAAGAAAACAGACCAATCGGGTGGCCACATTCCCTTCCCTGCACTCAATTATTAATTATTATTGTCAGGGGATGCTGACAAGCATTTCAAATGAACACATTTGAGCCCACTTGCATCCATGATTAAGGTGCTGGTAGTTAAGACATCTTTTAAGATGATCAGAAAGAGCTATGGGCTCATCATTAGTAAACACAACAAAAGCCTCTACATAATTTTCCAGGAAACTTAGAAATGATTCAAGGTTTCCATCTCACTCGATCTTCATGTAGCTTGGTTCACAGCTTGTCCTTTTAAAAGATAAAAGCCAGTTTCACCTACTGGCTTTTCAGCAGCTTTCAGTTTCCTTTTCCCCAGAAATGCTCCCTGAAGTGGGTTTAACCATTAACGCAGCAAAGGAGGATGCCAGGCCAAGCAAGGCAGGGTTTATTCCCCCAAACAGGGGGCTCAGGTGAGCACTGCCAGACTCAGCTTTCTAAGTTTTATTTTATTCCCTTCTCTTCTGGCAGGCAAAGAGGAATTGTAAAAACTCTTTCCTTCAGTTTCCATAAATCATTTTATTCATTCTAAGTGAAGCAAGGAGGCATAGGTATCTTTTTAGGCCAGCTGATAAGAGTTGGTTAAAACAGACACACTTTCAGGCTTGCAAGCTGTTCTCTGGATCTCCATACAGGAATTCTATAGTTTCTGACCACCAGAGCTTAAGACTATGTTGCCTGTTTGTTCTTTACAGTTCAAACCATCTCTTCCCTCCTTCAACCAACACTTTCATGCCTACATTAGAGATCAACATTGTACGATACCGAACAACATTAGGAGAAAAGGAAGCTGTACAGTGCCAACATTTGATCTGGTTCAGTTCTGTTCATCTCAGAAACTTAGGGTCACATCCATGGAGGGTCTTTTGTGCATCTATTTTGTCTGGGCAAAAATCCCAGCCAGATGTATTTCTGCTGCATTTCCATCCATCTGCCAGCAAATGTCACTTTGGGGCCAAGCATTAAAGAGTTGAGATGGGATGTCACTTTGTTGTTGCTTTAATAAAGAATGTTGCAGGGTTTTGGTATGCAAGTTAGTTTTCAGTGCTACTTAGGTATGTGGAACCAGAAAGCTGAAGAAAAGCAATAGAAAAACTGCATTTATCCCAGGGTTGAGGCAGGGGGAGTTGCTTGGAGATCTTCCCCAATATTATCCACCAGTTGGCCCCAGGTCTGGAAGACCCAGACCCAAAAGCTGAACCATTGTTACCAAAAAAGATTCTACTTGCTTTTTTTTTGCCCATTTAGGGTGATTGCACAGGCCTCAGAGCCAGAGAAACCCTAGCATTGTTTGGGAATTGGCTTTTCTTAATTGAAAAACAAAAGTAATATATATTTTTTTCATTTGCATGTCATTTAGCTTCCTTTTATTGGCTCTGCATGCTCTTCAGACAGAGCTGGAAAAAATGCAGTTGGGGCTCAGCAGAAGAGATAATCAGTCTGGAACGGGTGGTTCTCTGGAGTCAACCATCATCGATTAAACACAAAAAAAGCTTGTGCAATGACTGACTGTGTCTCTGAGCCCACTTAGTGACAAATCCTTCGCTCTCCAGAGGACAGAGGTAAGCACACATCATGAGGGAAGTATTGTATTTATCAATTGTCCTTAGGATGTTACTTTGTCACTGCTGGACTATTTCTGAAGTCTTTAATAATTGGAATTTTGTCACAGGGAAGCACTAAATATGTAAAAACAGATGGAAAAAGTGATTTGATTATCTCACAATAAAAATAACCTTTAATATTAATTCTCAAATGTTTTTATCAGTTTAGTTTAAAATGTCTCTCAAGACTGAGGGCTTTTCTTGGAAATCGATTCCACAACCCACTAGTCCCTCCCTGCTCATCAAGGAAGATAGGAAGGAAAAAAAGAAAGAGGAACCAAACACCAAGAGGGACAGCGGAAAAGGATTTTTAAGTAGTCACATTTCCACTCCTATCAGTCGGTCTAGAGGATGAACAGCTTAATACAGCAAGGCTCACTTTTAGAACAAACACCACGTTGCTCAGAAAGGTAGAATCATCAAACCCCAGAGTTCACAGGCAGGCATTCATCTCCACACAGCTGAATCCCAAAAGACAGACATGAACAGCAGGGGCTCATGCAAAAAATGGAGTTTGAAGAAAAAAAAAAAAAAAAAAAAAAAAAAAAAGTAACTTGGGGGAATTAAAATAAAACACTACTTAACAGACACATGCGCTCAGAAAAAAAAAGCCCCCAAACCCCAAAGAGAGTACATCATTTGCACATTTCATTCCCAAAACAAAGTTTCCCAAAGCTCAGGTGTAAATGAACCTCACCAGGGTTTCTTGGAGACTCTATCCGATAAATTACGCAAGAACTTTCTGTGTCACTTCTGGCACATGAAATATTATTTTCCTCTCCTCCATCCCTCAGTACTCATCCTTGAGGGCTGCACTGGATGTATCCTGGCCCAACGGTAGTGAATGACTGTTTTGTTACTGACTTCAGCAGGATCAGGATTTGGCATACATAACTGCAGGACTAAAATAAAAAGGCCTTTTGTGCCAACTGGGTTCAACTGGCAAGATGAGAACTAGATCCTCTAAGCTAGCCAAGGCAGGCTGGGCTGCCATGAGGCATTTCAGTGTCACCAGATCCAGCCTGAGGGACCACCTGAACTTGTGACCAGTCCCCACTACTTCAAAACATCTGTCCCCTATAGCTAAGGAGGCAAACATGTAAATCTCTCTCTCCCCATCCCTGTTTCCACATTCCCAAGGTCATGGCAGAGAGACCAAGAGTGCCCAGTCTCAGAAATTTCCCTCAGGGCAGGACCATGGGCTCACCCACCACAGAACGATGCTCTTTGGCCTGCAGGATCCTGGCAAAGCAGAGCAAACCTTCCCCAGCAGCTGGGAGATGGCCTTCCCTCCAAGAGCACAGGCATCCTCCTCCCATTCAGAGCTGGAAAGGAGGAGAAGCAGCAGAGGGGAATGCCAGTATAAATCTGGCACCCTCTCCCAGCCTCACTAAAAACAAGGAAGAGAGCTGAACAGCCCAGGTGTCGAGCTTTAGCTCCAGGACTGAAGCGAATAAGCAACGTGGACTTTTGGAGGCGACAGCCACAGTGTGATCAAATTCACCCCTCCTTTAAGATTTCATCTGTTGACACCAGGGTCTTTAAATCCTGGCATGGCAGCATCCCTGGGAGCTAGTACAGCGTGTACGACACAGCTACATTCAATATGCTGCAGCTGGCTTGCAATTTATACACTGACTGGTGGTGTGGGGTTGGGTGTTTTTTTTTGTTTGTTTTTTTGTTTTTTCGGGTTTTTTTTGTTTTGTTTGTTTTTTGCGGGTTTTTTTAGGGTTGCTTCTCAGGATCTGATGCAGACTTTACTTGTTCAAGCATAATGTGTCCACATTGCCTGGATAGAGAGGACTCCTGACAACTGCTGCCTGGTAAGAATTGGGTCTCGTGTCACACATGAGTTAGAGAACAAAACCCCCAACCCTAGACAAGAGGTACAGGGAACAGAGCTGTGCTGGAGTTTGTCCTCTCCAAACCGAGTGCTCAGACATTCTCCATTTATAAGGTTTGTTTACCCTGATACTTACATTTTACATTAATTCTGTCTGCTTTTTTTTTTTTTTTTTTTTTTTTTTTTAAACTGAGTGAAGTTTAATAAGCACTTACAAAACTCTGCTTTAGAGCTATATCAAAAAATTGGCCTCCTGGGTAGCTCTGTGCTTCCAGAGAGCACAGGGAATTGTTTTTATGTTTGCAAGCCTTCACTGCAAGGCTGACAGTGGCAGCAGTAACTGTAAGTGGCAGGTATTTCTCACATTTATCTTATAGAGACCTAACCCTTCCCATCTCCCATGGTGGACAGGTAACCTCAGCTCTTCCAGAAGGAGCAGAGAGGCAAGCAAATCTGATCAGCACCCTAGTCCTGCATTTAGCAAGAAAGGCAGCTTCCCTCTCCCTACAGTATTGCAGCCTTAGCCCCCTGCTTTAGGCACCCATGAGTGAAGACTAGGGGAGAGCAGTTAGCAAGCTAAGAGTGACAGGGGTCTTTTCTAATCTCAAATTAAAGTTGAAATAAAATGGGAAATCGTAGTGGGTGACTTTCAGAGGCTAATCTAAGGAGGAATTAGTTAGGGACTGTGCAAGGAAACCTCCCTGCAAACATGAAACAAGACAGAGGGAAGCTCAGACTCTCATTTGAGGATCATCTAAAGTCATGCAGCTCTCATGGGGGTTGACTTTAGTACTCAGAGCCTGGAGTCCCCAGGTCCCTGAAGGAATGTCCATGTTAATCAGAAAGTAAGGTGAAGCCTTCCCTAGCAAATAAGCAATGCAATTATAAAGCCAGTCAATAGTGTAACACCAGCCAACGTGTTCCAGCGATATTTTGAAACTGTAATCTGATCCTACTGTTTCCATCCTCGTGCCTTGCCTGCTCTCCCTTGTTGCATACTGTACTATTTGAGGCCCAGAGGGCAAAGCAAGCTCTTGCTGTTTGTTAATGATCAGAAACTGCATTTTGAGCGAGAGCTCTACATGCGCCGCCCACGCGACTTTCTTGGTAGTTTCTTAAACTTGCAGCCCATCGAAGCCCTGCTAGAAGGCTCTCTGAAAAACAAAAGCAAGCAAAACAACCAAAACCACGACTACAAACTCCACTTCTGCCTTCATTTTCCAGCTCCACGCTAAAAAAAAAAAAAAAAAAAAAAAAGGCAAAGTCTCAGTCTAAGGCAATCTCCAACTCTGTAGTGTGTTAAGTCTTGCAGGAAGCATATGCTTCTATTAAATTGGAAACAGTTTCTAATGTTGTCAGTTTGCTAAATGTAACACGTTCCCCTGGAAGAAGTGGAGCAGTTTTAATGTTTTTGACTTAACTGCACACACCAGAGTATGTCTGATAAAGCTGGAATGGACTCCAATAAATATAGCTTAGAATAAATTACTGCCTCATTAAGTAATTGTTTGGAAAAAGGAGAGCTGGTTTTCTAGATTATAGTCATGTTATTACCGGTGTTTATAATATACGGAATTCTATCAGGGTAGCAGAACGTAACGCAAGTTTAAATCAGATGAGCACTTGTTAGCTCGTTAAACCATTAAAGACTACCCTGGCAGAATTAGAAGGTGAACAAGACTGCACAGGTTCTGTGAGTGGAAAGCTAGCTAGGCTTATTTCAAACCAGCTGCGAGGCTGAAGTCAAGAGCAAAAGCTGTGAGTAACTCTGACAACTTATTTTCAGTACAAAGCAAGAGCAGGATATAGCTTTGTTATAATAGCAGGGCTAGAAAACATTTATTCAAAGTACGTTTTATTCATGTACAGGAAGGCAGTTGTCTTTACTAGAAAAAGGAACAGGTTTGGATTGCCCAGCAGAAGTAATTTCTATCTCAAAGGTCTCACACAGCCAAAATGTCAATTCTCACATGTTCTGCTTCAGACAGGACTTCCCATCAGCATCCTTACAACAGCGCCCAGCAGATGCAAACAAGACCCCAGCCTGCCCTTTTGTGGTCTTGTCCTTAACCGGCAGTTTTAAGAAACAAGCTTTCTACGACTGCTAACACTTTCCTCAGCCCTGCGAAGCCTTGGTGAAGACGTGGCCCTGCTGACCACCAACCCCAGCTATACCTGCTTTGAGCCAGATGGAGGATTCCCCCTTCCCACGCTCGGGAGCTGTTTTGTTAGGGTTAGTCATTGAGGGGAGAGAGGTTTTCAGGCAAGCTGCCCTCGCCTTGGTCATACCTCCATGCCAAATCCTCTTTACATCCTTCCCAGATGGCTGCATGCACTGTCCACTCACAACAGCACCCATGCTGCCACACAGGAGCCTCCTCATTGGGGAGCAGCTTGGCTCAGACTCTGTGATTCAAAGAGCCACCCAAAAGATCCAGGCCGGGGTTATTCTGAAATTTGGATCTCCACGTGGCAGCGTTAAGGAAGCAGCCAGGCCTGCCAAGCACGAATCAAATTATACTGTGCTGTGTACACACAGGCTGAGCAACTCTGCTGCCAGTATCAAAAGCTCAAGGACTAGGAGCTGCGTTACACACCTGGGCATCAGTAGTAGGAAATCAGAGCTGCAGTAAATAAAACCAGACACAGCACTAGGCCAGATCCTCTGACTTTACTATGTGATTAGCTGATTATTCAACAGACTCTGCTTGTTGTCACCCAAAAAATATAAGAGGGCTTCTACACACAAGCCTCGACACGATCAACCAAGAAGCTCCCCCTGCTCCACATTATGGTTTTGGGGGTTTGGGAAGCACTCTGGGCTTCCTTGCACGGGAGATGCCAGTCCTGCAAGCAGGATCAGAGCACGATGAAACCTCCCCGCCAGTGGGAAAGGAGCCACACCAGAGCCGGTGCGCTCAGCTCTGTGCTGGGAGAACCAGAGCCATAATCTCTTCAAGCAGTGGAGCAGCAGCAATTAAGACGGCTGTGTACTGCTTCAGGGCCCAATTCAGCCCAGGACTGACTGCCTTCCATTTCTTCCCATTGCAGAGCCGGCAGGCATCAGCACAGTGAAAGCACTGGCTAAAAAGAAGCATCTTACTTGTAAATTAAATTCAAAACAAACTGAAAGAGGGAGCACGGCCACCAGAAAGTGACACAGGCTAGCAAACACTCCCTTTTCACTGCTAAAATTACACGCCTGTAATGACAAGATGCTACTGGTCAGACTGTAAGGGGGAATGATGAAATAGCAAGACTGGCTATACATCCCTCCTCCCCTGCAATGTCGTTCTGAACAATAGATTACAGCAACATTGTGTTATATTGTAGAAGATGTCTCTATTGGCACACACACATCACGGTCTAGCTGATAGTTTTAGCATATGTAGGGACTGAGTATTGCAGACCCGTCTTCGCTGGATGTGTGTAATTCCTACAAAGGTTAATGAGAATTGTGTGTGCATCCAAGAGAGACGAGACACCTCTGTATATAATGAGAGTTTTTCTTGTGTATGTATAATTATTTGAATTGAATCCTTGCTTCCAAGCTTATTGTAGCATCTTTTCCCTAAAGATACCTCGTTTATCCCCCTTGTCATAGACCCTTAATAAACACACAGGGGGGAAAAATACCCATGCTACTGTGGAAAGAACTGAATGGTTTGCCAAGAAGTAGGTTATTGCTCTGAAAACAGTGTTAAATAAATTATCACAGTGAAACTGAAAAGCAGCGAATGGCAGAGGGGAAGAAGAGGAGAGGAAAAAAAAAAACCTCTGAAGAAATGTATACTGCAAAATGCAACATATATCCCAGCAATGACAAGTCATTTTAGTTTCTGGCCTGCAGATTTTGTTTGCTAACCAATTTCTCACTACTGAGAGTTAAAAGAGGAGAAAAGAAAGGTGTTTCCCTGACATTTTTTAAAGCAGCTACAGGGCATATGAGACATTTTCAACATTTCTGCTTTAATTAACATAGCCCTGCAAACAAGTATATTCTGTGAAAAAGCACCCACTCACCCCCAAGTTTCTCTTCAAGAGGTGGAAAAGCTGTTGGACATTTCTCCACCACCAGTGAAAACAAACAAACAAAAAAAGGTCGTTAAAGTTTGACTTGAAAGTTTGCTAAGATGGTGTTAAGTGATGTTAGACAAGATGATAACTGTTGGCCTTTCAGTCCAGTGTACTAAAGCTCTTGTGTTTGTTGAAATACAGCATGTGTTTCCCATCCTACGAAGGAGCCTTTTGAAAACTGATAAAGGGAACTTTGGCCAGCCTTGAACTATTCTCAACCTGCAACAGCTATGAGTTAAGAGACGAAAGAGATCCCCTTTTTTGAGGCACCTGCTTGATTTCACAATAAAAACTACTGCACCAAACCGATACCCTTTAAAACAGCCACCATGGGATCCACGTAACTTATGTGTAGTAATTTAAACATTCTCAAATAAATCATTTAAATGTATATGGGACACCCTTTTAATAGCATATTTTAACAACGTGTATTAAATCTGTGTTTCAAAGTAGGCTTAGTACAGGTCGATTAACATAGAACAAACAAACTTAACCACAAACTAAGTCTTTGGAAATTGGGAGTGGAACGTACAAGAAGGAGATCAGGAAACTGAAACTAAATGTCCTAAACTTCATTTCATATGCAGTCAGGCACAACCCATTCACCTCACCCAAGATTGTATTACACTGATTTTTTTTCCCCACAATTAAAAAAAAACCCTCATCAGAGCACATATGTAACACGCATGTTCCTCTGCCAGCAAGGGGAAGCACAGCAGCAACAGGAAGCTTCAACACTGTATATTACACACAGAGAAAATATTCTCTCTCCTATTCATTCCCAAGTTATTTGTGGAATACTTTAGTTAGGAGAAAAAGGGGGAAGGGCTATTTAGAAGAGCCGATTTTGCCAAACAGATGGAGTAGGAGTGTAAGGGAGACCGTGAGCTATATCACAGGAGGCTAACCTAAGCAGGTTATTGTACCCCTGGGACAGCCAGAACAGACAAACCCTGGTCAAAATCCCTCTGACCACAGCACAGACATAAAGTGTAAGTCACTCCTACACAGGGACAGGCAAAGGCACAAGAACCAACCAGCTACAAGTCATGCTATGCCAAAAATACGTAAAGAGTGGCTTCTTTCTCACATGAACACACACAACGCGCACACAGAGTGGTAAGAAAGCAAAATGCTACCACTGTTTAAAAAAACACTGTGGTTTGCGTGTGAACGCTGGTCCCCTATCTTGATGAAATATGTATTTTAAAAACATGCAAATGATATACACGCACATGTATGTGTATCTATTAAACACTTCTTCCAGGGGTGAAAGAGTGCCTGTAAAAACACACATGAAAAGTAGTTTGTGGAGGCACTGGATGATGATGTATTTCTGAAATGGGTTTTAAAACTTCATTTTGCAGCTACCTGAAGTTAAGACAAAGCTGCCTTCAGGCATCTCAAACTAGTCAGACCTGCTGTAGCAGTTGCACAGTCTGCTTCAAATATGCCCTCCACGCTCCTTTCAACCTCCACCCCAATGTATATCCGCATAGTTTACCTCCAATCATGGGTGGTTCTTTCTATAGCGCAGTTCACTCAACCTTGCTGCCTGCCTGGCATGACAGGAGATTTTTAAAGACTACAGGCTACTATAAGAAACTCTAAGAAAACAGCTGATAATTGTCACATTTCCATTAAAGGTGAGCGTGGCTCAAATAGCACAAGGGTTTCCCAGGGGGATGAAAAATCTGGGATCGAGGAAACAGTTTTATTTGTTGCACATCATCCAAGCAAGTTTTAGGGCGAGTTTAGATCTTTTCACCAACCCAGGGTTCCTTTGAAAACGGAACTTCTTTCTCCTGCTACTTCCACATACTGCCTAGTTTTAAAAATAACATTAAAAGAAAACAAAACGCATCTTCATTTTTCTCTTTGTATTCTACTATATTAAGAAAACAATTTTTATTCTAACTTCACTGGAAGCAGAAACTGTCAGATGAAATTCAATACATCTTACTTGTGTGAAAGCAAACTAAAAAACTAAACAGGCTTTGGCTCCTAATAATTACACAGACTGAGACTCATGTTATTCAATGCCACTTAAAACTCAATTCTGGAGCGATATTAATGAGAAATTCCTCTCTGAGTCCACTGCTCCTCAAAATACTGACCATATTATATAGATTGGGAACTTCAGGCGTTATATGGTAACACCTATGGTTTTATGTACCAGCCAAAGCAGAGTACTGAGCCAGGCCCCTTATTTGGAAGAGTAATGGCTTGAACTAGCCTAACACAGGACTCTGAGCATGGTTTTAATATCATTGCAGCAGCCTGAACCCACAGTCACTCTGATGTGGTGGTGGCTGCTGTCTCACTTGAGCTAGCTGAGCCTCCACCCTCAAAGGGACATGTGAAAACCAAAAATTCGCTGTCTGGTCACCTGACAGCTTCTTTGGTCCTTTCAAGCTGTCTTGCTCTTCATCACGACTTAAAGCCATCTTTAAAGACCAATAAGGCTGTAATGCCCCTGGAGACTGCCCCAGCTCTCCCTTGGAAATGCCCCCCAGACCAGCTCTTCCCCAGCCTGGAATTCCCCTTTGCACAGCAGGAATCTCCCAGCTGCAGGTCTGCGGTGTGTCTTCACAGCTTCTCCCGGTCACTTTGCAATGACACGAGCATCTGACACAGTCATCGGGAGCCTTCAGTGAAGCAAATGTCAGTGCGTAGTTTCTATTCTGCACGATGACACACTGTTTGATACCTGTACAGCCATGAGTCGGAGGGTAGGGACCCTGCTGTGATTGGTCCTGTACAGCTGTAGGATATACAGGCCTATTTCTTAAAAAAAGCCTCTGCTGTCTCCCAGCCACGTTTGCTTTGGACTTTGTTTTTGCTCTACTTCAGTGCACCCAATGGTAAAGTTAGCAATGCATTTACAGGGCTTTCTTTCTCCACTTGTGTTGAGCAGTCAGTATTGTTATCTTATTTTCTGTTATAGTGTTTGCATTGTAATGCTGAACAAACCTGAAACCTCCACTAACAGCAAACACAAAAATTGACTCTGTTTATAAAAGAATTAAAGAACAAACATATGTTGAGGGTCTCTATCCATTTACAGAAAAAGGCACTTCTTCGTGACAGCACAGTTGCTCTGACTGATGGAAGTTTAGAAATAAAACAAGGGCAGAAAACATGCAGTTGTATTATATACCCCTGAAGAAAATGAGCACTGTTCTCAGATTGGCAAATTCCACTTTCTACAAACTATTAATCTGCAAAAGATTCATCTACACTAAAGATCTGTGCTTACTGCCAACATGCTTACATTTAAACTGGACCTTGCTCTCTCCTTTGGAACACTCCTGATCTTCGGACTCGGTAACTGAAAGCTGCTGCCTTTTCTGGCACTGATTGGTGTGTGTGTGCATGCTAAGGAACCATTGCAACTGGAGCTGTCTCCCCATGAGCCGGTTACACATATAAAGCTAAGTTAAAAGAAGGTGTCTCTTGCTACCCAGCCCTTATAAAAAGGAGATCACCAGAAGACTACTTACACTTTCAAAGTACTGTATCCTCCTTGCTTGACAGATTACACTTTAAGATGTTACATAAAACACAAATAGTCACAAGTATTTTGGATCACCTGTCTAGTGTTAGCACTTCTGCATATGAACTGTGCTAGGAGCGGTTTATATCAGTGTAAAAAAAAGTCAGAGTTCCTAAAAAAAAATATTTCGCTATGAATTATTTATTGGAAAAATAAAAGCAGCTTGTGCAATTGATGGCAAAATTCTTCAAACTAGATATTGCATAAGATCTGCTGTACTTCATGGAAGCTAAAAAAAAAAATTAAAATTACAAAATCTGAGGTTTTCCTTGATATTAGGACATTATCTCAAACTCCTTGATGCCTCTCAGGCAGAAAATTTGAGTGCTTGGATTTATATTATTATTTCCACCAAAACACCGAGAAACTGTCACTATTTCATCTTTCACATTAAAAAGAACAGGTGTATAAAGGAACACAATTACTATTCTTAATAAATCAGCACCTACAGACGTATTTAATGCTCTTTAAGACCGCTTCATCTACAGATAAAACCTGAAGTACCTTCGGCTAGAAAGTTTCTTTTTGTTTGTTTTTAATCAGCTTCAGAGAAAAACAAATCAGCTTGACACAAAAATCAAAGTGGTATTCTAATATGCACAAAGTCTAGCTTCGTTTGTTAGCAGTCCAATCCAGTTCCTGCAGAAAAGGAGTAGGTGGTTTTTGCTACCAACTTAAACGGATGTAGAATCAGTCACAAAAGGAGGAAGATCTACAGCTGCTACGTTAGATGCTGTAATACTTGCCTGGACAATGGAAGTATTCCCTAGGACACACTCTCAGGTACCTGTCTGGCAGCACAACTGCTAATCCTCCTCCTATCTCTACCACCACCACTAGCTCATTATGTTAAATCAGATTCCAAAGATACCATCTTACTATATAAAAATGTATGCATTTTAACTTCAAGCAGAAAGGGCTACTTTCAATTTACCCTGCTTGATCCACTGCTTTATGTCTACAGCAATGTAAGTACAAGCAGGAGCAACTTTTAAGAAAACACAATTTATTGCTACAATCCACTTTACCACGTGAAAACTTCCCGTGAACTTAGATGGAAACTGAGGTGCCTCTGTCAATTTTGTACCCTGTGAGAAGCCTTTAAGAAAGACAGACACCTTCATTTGTGCAGGTGAAGTCCCCCCCCAAAAAATAAGAATAAAAAGGTAGGAAGTGTCTTTTCAACTCCCACAAACAGAAACTGTTTACTCCATCTGAGAGACAAGCATAAAACTGATGTTAGGGGGCGGCCAAGCCCTCTACCACCATTGTTTGAGCAATAGCGTATTCTACGGTGGCCAAATCCAGCACCTACTGACGGCAGCGAGAGCCACCCTGCTGACTTCACCGGGCACCAGCTGAAAAAGCTCGGGCTTTCCTGATCCCGAGAGCTTTGGACTTGTCTGAACACAGACTGCCACATGCAACAGCTCTGGTGTGCTGCGCTGAAGTTTGGGTAAAGGGGCTGACAGCCCCCCCCCCCCCCCCCCCCCC
>NW_020799097.1:123069838-123129975 GCF_003259725.1 Athene cunicularia | reverse complement strand
GGGGGGGTGGGGGGGAGCTAGGCACCAGGCGCTATCTGGAAAGACGACGATTATTTTAAGTTACCTCAATGACTGTGTTTCGAAAGGAACTGTAATCCCAGCCGGCGCTGTAAAAGGCGATTCAAACACCTTCTAGTTTTGGCTGCAGCCCCAGCCGCATCTCGGATCATTCCGGCCTTTCATGTTCCACTCAACCGGTTGTACTTTGGAACAATAAAGCTTTAAGACCTAACATAAAGGCGATTATTAGTCATTAATATCATGACTCGTTTACATATTATGCTCAAAATGGTCTGTAATGATTTGTGATCAATTAAGCTGATGGTCTTGTTAAAAAATAAGTTCCATTTTCAGCTAGAAAACCAAAACCTAAAAGAAGTATACTTTAAGAGGGAAGATCTCTTTAACCTGGAAATTGTATCTATCAGAAATCCACAAAGGATAAACCCCACACAATTAAAATAGTGAATCTGCCAAAACAGAAGGAATTAAGTGATGATTTTATGGATTCTTGACATTATAATTGAAAAGACCCCATCTAACTGAGGTTTAAACACTAAGACTGGTATTTCAGATAATACTCCGCTGAAGTCACTAAAATGGGAGGAAAGGGCATCAGATCTGAAAACTGCCATTTGACTTCACCAGTTCTGGAGGCCTCAGCACACCTCTCCCCTTCCACCCTTGCTATCAGCTATTCCTTTGAGGAGACCCAAGCTCTCTCATCCTCTCTCTGCGGTACAAAGGTAGCCCTGAATCAGAACTGCAAAGCAGTTCGTGAACCGTTTACTAAATTTTGACAAGTGACTTGCAAATTGCTCAGGAGCTGGCAAAAATGAAACCCAGAATTTCCCCTGGCTGGATACTTTCCAGCAGTAAGGCACTGAAATTTGGGGCATCCTTCTACTTGGGGAAACAAGTCTCTTTTTGAAATTACAAGAGTTAGAACAAAAAAAAAAATAAAAATCAGTAAATAAAAGGAAAAGATTGGTTTTCTTAAGGGCCTCAGTGGTACCTCTCCAGTGAGCTTCAGCCTACTCAAAAGCCAGCCAGAATATTTTTTAATACTTGTACATTTTCGATTTTTATTTTTTTTTAACATGCCAGACCCACTGAATTTCAGGGCCACATTCTGCCTTCCTTTACACCAGATTTGTAACACAGCATGATCTGGCCTTGAGTAATTGTGCTGTGGATGCCCGCAGCTGAGCAGTGCCTGTCTTCTGGAGCTCAAAGTCCGCAGCAGGTTCACAGTCCCTGCGCCTGGGTGTGTGCACGCTATCACCGGCACCATAGGCATAAGCACAAACATTTGCTAAATAAGCAGCTGGGCTCCGATCTGATATCCACAGCCCCGATCTTGCCATGTTATACTCAGCAGTAAAAGGCCTGAGTCTGTATCATTCGAGTTTTAAATGCTTCTGACTTTGTTAGGTTACTCCAATGTAGTTACTACACTAGCATAAGAAGAAACTCACCGCCCCTTCTGTTTCCTACTGTAACTCCCCTGGGCCTTTCTTGGCAGGAGTTTAGAGTCACACTAACTCAGACTGTTGCTCCGAACACAACTAGTACAACCTGGATCCATACTCAGAAGCACTCTCAACTGAGCAGAGGTCAGGATACGAATCGATACGAGTAGAGCTCCTTCCTACGCTTTGTGCAGAGCAGAGGCTCCATTGTGGCGGGATGAGGTTAGACTACACAAGGCGAATAATCCTACCACCGACTGCTCCTCACATTGCCTCATGCCTGATTTAACGAGACCTTTCTGGCCAAGAAACTCCCCTCTGCAGCTCCAGAGCAATCTGACCAGAAGGTGTCTGCAAAACTCAAATGCAGTTTTCCTGAACATATTAGTAAGTGTGGAGAAACAGCCTGCAACTGAGCCACAAAATGCTGTACAAGGAAGTGTATCTCGGCCAGAGGCTTCCAGAGCCTGCAGGAGCAGAGGGAAAAGTCTGCGTGTCTACGAAGAGGAGCCACCCAAAACGCATCCCATTTTGGATCGGTGCACACAAGGGCTTTCCAGGGAGCAGCAGCAGAGGTCTAATTGTGCAGTCGTAGTTTTGACACAGGCCCCTGAACTGCTCACACATGAAGACAACACGCTAAAAGAGAAGGAACTAAACTATGTTTTTCTACAGTGGTACTGACCTGACGTGGGCCCCAGGAATAAGCGCAGCCCTGACTTTGAGCAAGGGTGGTCAGAGCTTGCCTGACTGAGGCCAGGTCTCCTGTCCATCATTCAAAAATCCTCCTCTGTGTTAGAGACAAATAAATGAACAAACAGAAATCAAAGACTGGGAATACTGGGAAGGGGGAAACAGACACCAGACTTCACAGCACAATTTATTAGAAAGACTACAGACTGCCAGGTAATCTCTGCCTATCAACACGTGCTAATTAGGAAAGAGCAGCAATGTTTGGTGTGCTGGAACATCAGCATCCCTCACATTTAAAAAAAAAAAAAAAAAAAAAAAAAAAAAAAAAAAGAGGCAGTGAACTGCTTCCTCTGTTTCTAATTGCATCTTTGGCCTTTTTCTTTGTAATTGCAGTACACGTTAATACTGTGAGATTTCCTCAGCTAACTGTACAACACGTTTTCATTTTCTCCCTGGATGTTTTTGCTTCCATGCGTGCAGGAGCTGGCGGGCAAATACACAACACTGCCCCCAAAGCAGACAACATTTTGCAAATAAAGACCCAGTCAGGACCGGTAACTTGGGAAAGGCTAAACAAAGGGCCTGCCTGTGGCCCAAGATGCTCATTGCACTAGAGCAGCGTTCCCCACCAAGCAACGCAGGTCTCACAGGTAAGAAACAAGCACGCTACAAGCACAGGAGTGATTAAACATCACGAAGACCTCATACCATCTCCATTCAAGCTAGCCCAGGCAGGGGTCAGCACTGACCTGCTGGAGGTGGGTCCTTCTCATGCAAGGCTAAGGCAAAACCAAAAGCAAGCCCCTCAAACCCAAAAAACCTGGGGTGGTGCATTACTGCAGTCTGCACCTGTACATTAGCAGGGAGGGAGCTGCACCTGTGAGATGAGCTGCTTTCCTTGAGATTTCCATTGCTTTCCTTTTTTTTTTTTTTTTCTGGTGCAACTCTTCCACAGTAGCAAGGCTGCTCCACATGTCCCAAGGCACAGAAGAATTGGTTAAAACCAAAGGAAGGAATGCGCCTCCTCTTCTCACTCCGATATTAGCTCTTTTTTTCCCTTCATTTTCTGCTTTAGTTCATGTTTTTCTCCTTTAATGTTTTTGTGGCAGTAGGAGAAACACCGTTCCCTAGAATGCATAATATGCTTAATTATCATTCTCAGTTAGTTCTCTAGGAAAAAAAAAAAACCTACAGGAGAAATCAGTTTAATTAATGAGTATGACCAAATGCAGCCTTAGTTCTAATGCAGTATCATATATTATACATCCAGTTGGGCAGTTGATCTTACTTGGGTAAAATGAACAGAGATGCAAAAAACCATGGAGCTCATGAATCAATATTCTGAGTGCAACTAAGCCCTTTTGTATAGTTATTCTAAGCCTTCCTACAGATTTCGATGCCAACGTCTGTTCCCAAATACAGCTTTTGGCTTCAGTAACACAGGATCGGGCCTGTAGAGTCTAGTAATAGAAAGCTGTTGCTTGGCAGTACCAAGGGTTGTGCCACATGGTAAATTCATTAAGTGATTAAGAAAAAAAACCCTTAACTCCAAGATAGCTCTCAAATAGTCATACCCAGTAAAAATCCTCAGTGCGTGTCAAGGACAAGGGTGGCAAGGTTTCATCTGAAAGTAACACTCGGCAATCTAGATGCTTTTCAAAAGGGCTGCTCTTCACATACTAAATTATTAAGGAAATACTATGGAACAGGATTATCAGGAAAGAAAAAAACCACAGTGTGCATTAGCTGGCTTAGTCAGAGGAGGTTTTGCTGCATTCCTCATGCACGGAGATGACTCCCTTTCTCTGTAATTCCCTGTGCACTCCTAGTCCTCTTGAGACTGCTGGTGTGCATCATCCTAGCTCCAGCTGAAACACGCTGTCCTCTGACAGAGGTTCAGGCTGCCTACCACTGCCGTGTATTTTCTCACATCTTTTTGCCTTTTTGTAAACATCCCTGTTCTGTCTCAAATCCCATTCAGGCTGTATCACCTGCAAGATGTGCTTCATTTTTGACCCAGGCCAGACTGTTCACACCAACACCATCTGTACCACACACAGGCTCCCAAAAAAGTCTTTCCTTTCCAGTCTTGGTTCTCGAGATACTGTGGATTGGTACTTTGCAGTGAGCCTAGTTCTAAACAATTTCAAACTGCTTTTCTTTCCTTTTCAGTGCTTACTCTGCAGTCTCTATCAAAAAGCACAAATCATTCTTTTCTGTAACACTTGGTTACTTTTTTGAAGAGAGGCTACACTGATGGCCTGATATCATCTCATACTGAGGCCAGTGAATTAAGAGTTAAAAAAAAAATCTGCAGGTAAAACCAAAGGCTCTGTTTTACAGTCGAGGAGGGAATACTTTTAATAAAGAAAAAACACAGAAACAGTGGAGAAAAATACAGAGAGATGGCCAGTCTTCAGGCCTAATTAACCACTGGTGTAAACAGATGTCACTGCAATCAAGCCAGAAGACTTCGGCCACCCACTAGTCTTGAGCACAAACCCAACATGAGCCTGAAAATCTTAACAACATGGGGCTGTCAAACATGCAAGCCACACACACGCTTCAATACAGAGGTCGTCACCTTCTCCCTCATGCTGATGGACTACCTGCTCCTTGTTCACCAGGGGAGAGCAGCTCTACTGATCTGGCCTAACATGTGCACTGTACATATTACAGCCCTTTTCTGAAGCAAAGCTACTCCAACAGATGTCAACGTGGAGCCATACATTTCTGGAGCGCAGATGCCCCCTGCACTCTTCTTAAACACTCCTGAAAGCTGGAAGAGTCCTGGCTGCATACAGAAGTTGGAATATGTTTAGCACTGCTCAACCCTGCTGAGATACCAAAGGCTTGATAGAGCAAACAGGACCACCAGCAGGGTGACTAGAGGCTTCTAGAACTGGCTGATCTTGCTCAGATTTGTCACATTAAAGCACTGTACAACAATAGAAATGTGCTTGAGGCTGCAAGGGCAAAACTAAAATGGTGTCATGGCTACGGTGTTGATGTAAGGTGTGAAATAGCATTGTGATATGTTATATAGGACTTAAAAACATGTCACTGGAGTTTAATGTGTTCATGCTCAGAAGCATTATCAGGGGAAAAACATCCAACTATTACAATCCTTATTTACATGAAAACATGAGTTAATAAATACACTGACATCCAAATGAATGCATCCACTTCCAGGTGTTTCTGCTGGCTGGAATACAACCTGTAGAGCATATTAAAGCTCCTACACCATGTGGGGGCTTGGGCATTTTGTTTAAAACTAGTTTCTGCAGCTTCTTCAAGCCACTAGATTCAAGGAATGCTTACCAAATAAGATAGAGGCATTTTTGAGGTAATTTAAATTTGCAGTGATAAATCCTCCCTCTGACCATCCCAGGTGCAAAATTCTTTACAGATAATGTTTATCTGTACTCTTTTCAGTCAGAGGTTTCTAAGGGTCTCATTTTAAGTAAACAGTGAGTGACCTACACCACTTCCTTTTTTTTTTTTAAAAAAAAACACCACAACCCCAAACCCCAATAAAACAGAAGTTGAATCTGCAGGGCCAAATTTAGAAGAGGGGAAAAAAAAACCAAAAGAGCTGGCAAAAAAACCTAGCACAAGAACATCAAATGTAGCATAAACTCCCACTGCCATTCTGTTCCACTACAAATAAATGAAGATGATATAGAACTGAACTCATTGAGTCAATGCAGTGAATGCAAAGTCTCCATTTTAACCCTTCACAAAATGTGTGATTTCTTAGATTATGTGCAAAGATGAGATTTACAAAAAAAAAAGAGTGAATGAGCACATCAGATGCTTTTACTGACTATGTCTGTGGTAATGATTCATTTTGCCTCTCTACATTCCCTCGTGCTAGCATGGCTAAGAGTCATCAAAAGCTCGAATTGTATATGCAGGTAAACAGACTGTGGGTGAAGTGAAGTATGTATCTCTTAACTCTACCTAAACCCACCCTTGTAACGGTCAGAAATGCTTTTTAGCCTTCTGAAGAAAAAAAGGAACTGGCACAAATTATTTTAGGTTCTCGCCTAACCTTTTTTATGCTCTCTCACTTTAAAGGAAGCTGTTCATTTATAGTGACCATTACCCAAAGGCTAAAAGAGGTTTACACCTAATTAGTATTCTCAAGCAAAGATAAAATACTAAATCACTGCAAACCCACCCAGTATTTAGGATCTACCACCAGGACAAAGAAAAAAAGCAGAGAATCACCATTTATCATCATGGTCCATCCTTTCACACCTCTTAGACTCTCTTTCTTCCTCCCACAGTGGCTTTGGGGTGCTAATGTTCTTGCGATGGGCAGTCTGGAAGAGGGGAGAGGCAGCTCGCCTGCCTGGTCACTCCCATCTCACATGACATGCATCAGAATTTGCAAGGTGGGGAGCGGGGGAAGAGGTTATATGTTGTGGGCAGAATGGCATGGAGTCAGGGAAGCAGATGCTGCATGTGGCATACTGCACCCAAAAGCCAGTGGTGTCTTTCCAAGAGAGCCATAAGCAGCTCTCTCAAACAGTAATAATTCTCCCTTCTTTTAATTTTAGCGTTGGAGGGGGAGCAAAGCAGAGACATGATGGGAGTACAGAGGGGAACAAGCCAAGGGAAAGGAGCAGACCAAGAAACAAGAAGGAAGAGCTGCATCCCCATCAACGGTGCTGCTACTGAGTCCAGGGCATCCTCTGGTTTGACCTCTGGAGAGCAGCAGGAGAAGAAATTACCACAAGAAATATCACTGAGGCCGTCCCTGCTTCTCCCAACCATGAACTTTCTCAGCACGAAGGGATGGGCAGAAGGCTCCCAAACTCCTCTCTTTTTCACAGAGAGATCCACTTTTCTGTAGAGGTTCAGCTTAGAAAAATCAGCTTCTATCAGTTTTATCTGTAGAAGGAAAGATGTGAATGGCTATCTTGAGCCATAACTTGTCTCACAACACGCCTGCAAGAGCAGCCATTTACTTCAGAGAAAGGCACAGCCCATTTGCAACAGCTGGGCAGAAATAGGCACCCTCAGTGAGAGGCTCACAGCCAGAGGCCAGCCAAGTCAAGGAGGGATGATTGTCCATATCTCATGCCCCAGGGCATTTTCTAATCATGTGCACCCAGGGGACATTCCTAGTGGGATTCCTGCTAAGCAAAACAGTCATAATAAACCCCTGTTACTTTGCTTGCTTACCTACACCTACAGTCCAGTAGTGTTAACCTTCAGGTTAAATATTTTTTCCTCCCCCCCCAACCTGCTCTTCTCCTAATTTTCCTTTACTCTTAACTGAATGTTCAGACCCTGCCGTAAGAGCAAAAGAAGTTAAGCAGATGTCAAAGTGCTAGTAATTTGAGTGCACGCACATACCTAAACACTATTCCCATGCACGTCAGCAGACAGAAACCTCTTTTTGCTGGCAGTACTCTTCAAAGGAAACTCTTTCTCATCTGAGCAGCTGGGAAAACTCAAGTGCCCAGTCCTACTCCAGTTTGGGGAGTTTGTAGAAAGAGCTGCCCCCCAAGAACACCGACCGGTGCATTACTCTTACCAGCAAGAAGGTAGGCCTAGCATTTGAGGGGTTTATTTTAGTTTTAAAACCAGAACAACCTAAAATAAACTACCTCTATTAGAGAAACATTGTCTTCCAAGAGATGTTCAGGTGAAAGTCCTCAGACTCCCAACATATTTTTGCTAGCTGTCACAGCTGATGTGGGCGAAATCATGAGAAGGAAATGCATTTCTTGTTTTGAACTTTTTTTTTTTTTTTAATTTAGCAAAGATTCCCCTTAAATAAATGGAAGCGGGGAGATCTTGAAATAAGCCCTAGCAAGTTTTAATCACACTTTTTCTTCTTGTGAGCGAGGAGTCATTCAGTAGCTAGGTGGTTCTAAATAAAGAACTCTAGTCAACAACAGGAAATAACTCCCACAGAAAAAAAAGGGCAGAATACAAACTCTCAGCAACTCTCGTACATAGCTCACAACGGCCTTTTGTTCCATGCACATTAAGTCTAAAATCTTTACTTTTCTGAACATGTTCTTGCTCTAAGTAATTAAAACTTTTTTTCTTGTTTAAAGTACGGATCCCTTCCTTGCCCTTCTCCTTAAACAGTCACAGTTAAGATTTGGAAAATCACAAGCTCTCCCATTTCATTTAATAAGTAAGTACATTGTAGGAACACCACATGATGACCAGGATTTTCAAAAGTTACTGATGGTGGGTTTTTTTCCTTTTTTTTCCTTTTTTCCCCTCTTTTTCCCCCTTTTTTCCTCATCTGTGAACAGTTTACATGCTTCTTAACGTTCAGAAACCACTTTGTGTTCAGAAAGTACAGAACACCTGGTCCGTAGGGAGGGGGATAAAGGAGAAACCACACATCTCTAGCTGCTTTTTAAAAACTCTGGCTAGTGTCTAGAATCATCAGCTTTTAAATTATACAAGCTGTCATAAACCAATACCTGCAAACATCACTAGCAAAGACCACCTGTCTTCTTCACAGTCTTCCCAAATTCAGCACCAGGATCTGAACCAGCCGTAACACAAGTGCTACACACAGGAAGCACAGGCTGCGCTTTGAGGAGGAAACATTTCTGGAGTTTTGATAGTTCAGATTAACCCATCTGGATTGATGGGCTATTCCCACCGCCACTGCACAGGTCAGGCGGATAGGACTATAGCATCCCCGCTGATCTCACTCCTCAGTTCTCTTCCACCTCCCTGCCTGTGGTTCATCCTCTTGGTAGGAAAACAGCAATAGTGCCTGGAAGACAGCTGCGTTCAGCCTCTTACGGCAGGAGAATACAAGAAGATGCACCTTGCTCTGCTCAAGACAAGGTGCTCTGACATGCTCTTGGAGGAAATCCTCCCTCAGGCAGAAGAGAGCGACTAGAATAAAAGCCTTTAGGAGATACTGGAAGGCAGGCTGGGAACAAAAGCAGCACAGACCAACTAGGAAATGAACGTAAAACTCCAATTAACAAGAAACTTAGCCATACCAGCACTCAATGGGTGAGAAACCAATGGAATATAAACAGGAGGAGAGGAAAAAAAAACCTCAAAACAAACACAAGAGTTTGTTCTGGTTAAACTTTAGGCTGTGAAAATAGCATCTAAAGCTGCTTCCACAGGAGCCTGTCTAGCCTACAGTGCTCACAATAGCTACACAAACAGTTCTGTATTCTTGTAACGGGGCTTTCAGTAAGAACAGCATTAACAAGCTGTTGGGTTTGTTGGCTTCTTTCTTTGGTTTTGTTTTTTTTTTTTTTAATTCCTTAAAGTTTTCACTTGTAGTCTGGTGCTGTCAACAACCAAGCTCTTCCCTTAGGTGTCATCTAGGAACACACCTCAGTCCCACCATAGCTTCCAGTTTATGCTGAGCAAAGATGATCGCAGGTTTCAGGAAAGGGGATAAATTCCCCTTTTCACCCTCGAAGAAATTTAATCTGCAATCCCTCTCAGACAGGTAAGATTGCCCCCTTAGTGGAGAAGTACAACTCCAAAACAGGCATATTGCAGACTCGGGCCATATTCTCTCATCTCTTTAGGACTCAGCAGACATACCTTAGTTTATAAGAAACAGGAGACTATCTCCATACTAAACTGGCAGTATCAGACCAGAAGACAGAAATGTCTGGCAATCTGATCAATAGTCCACAAATGGGTCCCTTTGCTTCGCTAGAGAAGTAACACGGTTAGAGACATCTTTAAAAAAAAAAAAAAAAAAACCAAAAAACAAATCCAAAAACCACAGATTGCAGGACTGAGCACATTTAAAAATGCACAACCAAAATCCCTGAAAGAATACACTGGTTGACTCCATCTGGCTTTGAAAAAGTATGTTTTTTGTGTGTTGAGGGGGAATTTTAAAATTGCTGCTTTGTGTTAGCTGCCATGTATAGGTCTCTGCAGGAGGTGGGGAAACTCCTTTAGAAATGTTATTTGTGGCAAGTATCTTCTGGAGTACAAACATGCATATAGCAGATTTTAGCGGTCAGCTGATTTCAGCATCTCTCCATCAAATCACCTGATACGGCTCTGTCACATTAAAACCTAACTGTAAAACCAATTTCCATTTTAGAAATTTAGAAAGTCCTGGTTGAACTATATAGCTGCAAGAATCAAGGTTATAGATCCAGACTGGATTTTTGTAGCTGGGATATTTGAACAAGCTGTGTGCATGTGTGTACCTCTGTGTTTGTGTGCACATGCACCATCAAAAGTTCATAGGAAGAGCAAATCAAATTTGCTTCCTAATGCAGAATGAACACACAGGCTGAACCAATTCCACATTCAAATCTATCCCAGAATAAGTCTTGGTGGTTGTATTATAAGATCCTCGAAAGTGAGTTCAAACTTGAAATTGCAATTATAGCCTTTTCTGGTTTAGAAAATAGATGTCACTGCTGAGAGGTCCATACTTCTCTCGAACTTTCAGAAAGGAAGAAAAATCAACATAGCAAAGTATACTGGAGTAGCTGTCCCATCATTTCCCAGCTTTCACCCATTAGGTTAAATACTACAGTGATTTCAGTGGGACCAGCACACTTTAAAAGATGTAGTCTCTCTGTCTTTTTCTCTCTCTCACTGAATGATATTTCTGCCCACATGCACTGACACATACAGTGTCTAACAAGGCTGTGATTCATTTTCAGTTCTAGTCATGCTCACAAGTGATGTAGCACACTTGCTGTGCCTTCAGGATCTGCGTAATTTAGCTTCATTTTCTCTGCCCCCACCCTGCATTAAGTGAAGTTCCAACAAAGCCAAGTCATCTCCCACCAACTCACCCTCCCACCTGCTTGGGGGATGTGTACAGCAGGAGTCTGAATAATAATAATAAAATTATTTTTTTAAAAAAAGAGAGAAGAGGATTAGAGCCTGAGAGATACTGTGAATTGTTAGAAAGCTTTCTAACATCTACAGGGAGTGAATAATAATAATAATGGGATGTATACTACCAGATCACTGAAGCAGCTGTATCAATCCTGAATCATCTCCCCTAACGTGTTAAAAGCAGCAACGTGTCTTGCATTGTGAAAATCATGCATGTTCATGCTAAAAAACGATGGACATTAAATCTGAATCCCTGATTTATAAAGGCAAGCACCTTCTCAGCCTCTCCCGCAGTAACGTGGTAGTGACCATTCACTTGTCCTCTGTCCTGTTGCAGTGACTTTGACCAAGCTCAAATGTCAGTGAAAGCCATCAGCACGTCCCAACTGCAAACCTCTCGTATCCAGTGGCTACCATCCATCATGAATTACACGTGGTGGTTTTGTGATACAAATTACAAGCTGCTTCTGAGCTAAACTCCGTGCATTTGAGGCACGAGGCCAAGCCTGAACAAAGTGAAAGACGGGCTTTTTATTTGATAAATCTCATTATCTCGCTGGCATTCAAAATTCATCTCAGACACAGAAATGCATCACAAAGTAGTTCTCTAGTTACTTGGAAGAGCCAAGATGCTTTAACATGCAAGTTAAAAGGTGTTTACACCCCCATCGCACTAATGTTTCTAGCTCTCTGCCACCTTCAACCTGGAACTATGTTTTGATGGAACAGAAATCTCAGTTTTCAAAAGAAAAACAAGTCAACTGCATTTCTTCAGTAAATGTCCCCAGACTGAAGTGAGTCATTGCAGACTCCTTCAAGCAGACCTTAGTGATCTGCATGATTTCCTTAATTCTTAACCGATGACACAGGGAAAGAAGAATTAGCACCAAAAGCTAGAAGGTACTTCATCATTACACATATAATACCGAGAGGGTTGCTGTCACCACAGAGCTACTGCAAACTAAAAGGACACATACTATCTTTCTTCCCTTACGTGATACATGTATGCAAGGCTCCCCACGACATAAAACACACCCCACTAGCTAAGCAGCAGCTCCTGTTGCTGACTTCCACTCACAACCAACTCAAGCAAGTCAGAGGATAGATTAAACTCCCTACTTGCTGTAGGGGCCCATCTCCTTTTCCTCACTCACTAAATGCTCACTCAGCTTGGCCATGCAGCTCGCCAGCCCACTTACTAGCACGTCCCCAGTTAGGGTACACTTAACCATCCTGCAAAGGCAGAGCCCAAGAGGACACCAGCATTTTGGGCCACCCCAGGCTTGTCCAAGCCTAATGATTGGGGGAGGTGAAGTTCCTCTCTCTGCCTTCCTACCAATATCCTCTTTTCTGCCAGGACAAGCCTGGGCTGATCAGGAGCTGAAAAAATACATTTCCTCATGGTCATTTGTTCCTGATCCCTTCTCCTCCTCAGAAGCTCTCAAGTCTATCAAAGAAATAAGGACTGCCACAGCCAGGGAAGGGTTACATTTCTGATGTGTACCACACATGACTGGGAAGGAACTGGATCATCCCACAAGGCTGATATCACCAAGGGCTCTAGGAGCTCTGAAACATTCAGAGGATAGCTCCTGGGGCTGGATACTTGCCTGGAGTAACGGGTCAGGCAAAGAAAGCAGCAGACTGTCATTTCAGCAGATGGGCTACTGCCTCATTTTGCAAATTGAAGAAATGAAGCACAGGAAAACTACAGGATGGTTTATTGTGGAAATGAAAGTCGAGGCCATGTGTTGTGATTTCCAGAGCACTCAACAGAAGTCCAGCCTTCCTCATCCACGAAGTCACATTGTAAATATCCTCAGGGCAGGGCCTGCACCTCTCATTTGCTTTAAGCCTGTGGCTTCCAATCTTCCCTGGTTTGCAGATCCTTCCACACTTTCCAATAGGGCTGTGCATTTAAATCTGCTGACAACAGGCTTGCTTTCCCTGGCTTTCCTGCACATCTTGCACGTAAGTCTGTGGATCCTTGGGAGCTGAAAACCACGGTGTGTTCTCCAGGGCCCTAGCTGCAGATTCCCATGTGTCCCTCTCTTCCTACTGATCCCTACACAGCACAAGAGACAGCAGCAGGCATTTTCAATGTACCTCTAACTCAGTCTAGTTGCCCTAATTCAAGACAAAAGCACAGAGCTTCCCTGTCATTTCAGCATTTCCCATCTCAAGGTATGGGAGCTGTTGATCTCCCACATGAAAATGCATTATGCTGTCAGCCCAGCCTAAGGGCTGTTATTTAATTTACTTGAGGAGGTAAGTGAAAGCCCCTTCATGCAAATGCTTACAATGTGATCTGGAAAACAGCAGGCGTAATTAGATAAAATGGCAGCAAAGCCCACCAGGGAAATAATGTTAATTCATGAGGATTTTCCTCTCCACCTCCCTCTCAGCAAGGTTTGAAGCCAAGGAAGGGGTAAAAAAAAAAAAAAAAAATAGCATGTACTTCAACGATCTACATCTTGGTGAAGTAGAAAACCAGGACAGCAACCAGTGGGGTCATCTAAAACATGCCTCAGCACAGCACCTCTGGCAGGATTGGCAGCCCACACTGCCATGAAGCGATGAAGCATTGAAAGCAAAAATTGCTCTGTCACTGTCATAAATTACTCTAAGTGGAGACGTAATGAGCCAACATCCCTAAACTTCACACCATGTCCTGACCAAGACCTAACCAGGCCAATGAAGAAGATTTGTCCTATGATAATGTCATCACTACAATCCCCTAGCCCCTGTAATAATAATAAAACCAGAGCTCTTCTACATGTCTTGAGAGCAGATCTTGCACTTCCAACCCACTCACAAATTCCTTCCCTCAAAAACATCTAGGAAAGGATTTTGACCAAACCATGTCACAGCATCATCATTAAAGAGCAGTGCTAGGGCACCACACTCTCAGCGCATGGGCACCAATAGAACAGTAGCGAAGCTCTCGAATGGCAGCAATCCTCTTGCAGCAGCCTTGGGAAGCCATAGCTCTGTGTTTCTGCTTCTGCCGGCTTCTCCCTCCCACCTAGAAGCCAGCCAGCAAAGTCACCTCCCGATTGCTGACCTGCCACTACCAAAATGGATTCCAATTAGCCAACTCACTCACAGCTATTAGGAAAGAGAGACCTTTTTTGTTGTTGAGTAATTACTCCTCATGAAATGGCTTACATCCCTAGTTGATTAGGTCACAACACACTGTGAACAAACTGATGTAACAGAGATATCTTTAACCTGATAAATTAAGGCATACTTTCTCGATATAGAAAGCTTAATTGAAGCCATGCATGGGGTACTTACCAAAGGCAACTAGACACAAAATTGTAATGTTCACAAACAAAGGTTGAGATTGAAAACAACCTATACACATCCAACTTGCATATTAATTGGGGGAAAAAAAAGCAAGCTGGTTTGTTTGCTTACTGTGAGGACAGTAAATGACTCAAAGTGAACAGAGTAGTTTGACAGCAGCAGTTAAATATGTAATGGCAATATTCAGGTGGTACCTACAGAAGAGTTTGTTTACTTATTTCCTCTATATGCTTTCCCTCAACTAACAGAGTGAAAACCTCTTCTTCTAGTCAGGGATTCACTTATTAAAGCAATCAGGAATACCAAAAGTTTATACAAAACCCAAATAACCTCATAGTAAGCGTGCCACAGGGAGTGTTCCCAAAATACAGCCCATGAAGCTCCCCTAGAAGAATCCTTAACCACAGTCAGCCTGTGTTGCATTGTAAATAAGTTCAATTACATTTTCTCTCCCTTCACAAAATCCCAACCTTTAGTGTCCCTCCACAAAAAAATCCTTCAGCTGCCTGGAGAACAGCAGCTCCGTCACCATTTCTGTCAAGTCATCCATCGTAGTACACTGGTTTACTTGAAACCAAACCCAATTCCCCAAGCCCGTAAATACACATGACTTCCTGATTTTGGGACTTGCCCATCTATTAAAAAGGAAGCTGTTCACTTTACAGACTGTGGCCCTAATCTTTCAAAGAGTTATGCCTGTGCTTAGCAGGAGCACGTGAGCTCTTCAGTCCAATGTAAGCATTTGTCGAAGCAAGGCCAGTATTTCCTGTTGCAGTTAAAAACTCATATTTTTCCATCCTAACTGTATAATGTCTGTGACACAAAATCAACCCTTCTCTTCCCATTTCAGGGTGGGGGGGTCAGGGGAGATCTTGCAATGTAAATACATGTGACAAGGGCCTGGGCAGAGCGAGTGCCATGAACAGCTTTATACTGTGTTGGCTTTCTAAGTCAGGAAACCGACTGGGTGTCATTTAATCTCCTAGATTAAAATCACTTAGCGAATATTGTATTGTTTCACTGTTCTCACTGTCATTTCAGCATTTGGGGCCTCGCTAGAGCTCTGCTGCTGGCTAACTCACTGCTAATGAAACCTCACGCAGGAGCAGCTGCCGGAATCTGTGTCAAACTGCATCTGGCACCCATCTATCTTCCAGCCATCTAAATTCACCTCTGAAATCATACAAAAGCAGCCGCAGAGCTCCCTGCAGCCACTCCAACACACCAGTCTTTGTCTCATCAAGCCTGTTAAGCAATTTAAAGCAATTTATTTTTTTAATTCGCCTATTTTACAGCAGCAGCTTTTTCAAAAGAAGCAAAGAAGTTAAGAAAAAATTGGGGGTGGGGGGAGAAGGGAAAAAAGTGCTTTTTTTTTTTTTTTTTTTTTTTGACTATCATTAAACCAGTTTTGGCTGAAACTGTATGTTTAGGGGTTTTCCAATGGAGACACTCTGGTGCCTACAAAGCTCAGACAGGGAGGGGAGGCTGCTATACAATTGTTGAATTGTTGTCATGGCTATTAAATATGCTGTAGCACAAATACCCAACAGGGCTGAAGGTTTGCAGTGTATTGGCTCTGGACAGGTATCAAAAATACTGGTAAAAACTAGCAGATAACTGAGTTATATAAACACTGAATAAAAGATTAAGTCAAAAGTTTTAAAAGGTTTATTAACTTCACTCCAATCCCTTCCCCCTCGCCCCCTACTTGAGGCTTAAAAGTACCCTGTAAATTCAAAATATTTGACATTTACTGTAGTGTTAATTTGACCGAGTGTCCTCAAACGTTTGGGGTAAGACTGCCTCTTCTCTTTTTCTGCACAGGACAGGAGTTTTGCTCCACCATCTCGCTAGGCTTATGAGCAGCAGTTTGAAAGCGTGGCACAGTAAAGCCATGATTTGCTGACTAAAACAGGTTAATGATAAACAGGCTAGTGACTGAAATTGAAACTTCTCATTTCTCTCAAGAAAAGGGTGTATTGTCAAGATAAAGCAAGGCCTAGTGTGTCTATTAAGCAACTTTCAGAGAAGAGCTGCTTAAAACAGCAGCACAGCAAGCTCCACAGCACAAGAGGAGGGGATGTGCCCCACCAGGAGAGAGGCCATCCTCTCTACACCAAAAATCGCTGCTGGGAATAAGCATTCAACAGCATGGTGTGCGGAGGGAGTAGGATGTGCTGGGCTCCCCTCTCAGGCTGAAGTTGTCCATCCAGCCAAACAGATCAAGAGCCGGGTCTCGGTGACATCCAGCCGTATGGCATGAAGGACTCTAGGTGAGCGTGCCAGGCCTACTGTACAGGCAACGGTGGGCAAACTCGGGAGGCGTTTCCTAGACTGAATGTGGCTAACTGTGGAAGGAGCAGGAGAACACGTTCGCAGATACCTCTGTCTCTGATGCTAATTACATTGTGTCCATCCCCTTTGCACCTAATATGTTCCAGCAACTGGCCTTGTTACTCCATGCTAACCCCATTTGAAAAAAAATGAAAGCAAGCTCGGCTCCTGAGAGCTTCCCCAAGTAACCATGTAGATAAGAAATTGCATTCTTGAGCAAAGGCTACAAAAAAACGGCAGCTGGTATTTGCTGTCTTCTACCCACTAAGCAAGAAGGAGATTTGTTTATGCCCTGCGTAGGGTCATGTCATAAGAATGCTTAAAATAAAATCACCAGTGCTGAGAGATTGAGTGAATATCCCAGGCAGCCCCCTCCAACCCCCAGTTGAGCTCTGCAGTAGGACTGACGACAGCCCCACTACCATGGCCACTAGGAAAAGCAACATAGATCAACAACTCATTTTTTACAGGCCAATGGGCCGACCTCTGGGCAGCATTGGAACGAGTCAGCATAAAGGTGATAAAGCTCTGTATACCATTATAAATCATCCAAACTAACCAGCAGAAAATCTGTGCACTGATGGAGCTAGCTTACACCTTTTCTGTTCATTTTTTTGTTTTTGTTTTTTGTTGTGTTGTGTTTTTTTTGTTTTGTTTTAATTTGTAAACAGAGTTCTCTCCCTTGTCATCTCGTATGAAAACCCATATGGCAGGTATCACGAGGGGTGTTCTCACATCCCGCTCTGAGAAAGCCAGCCCTGCTAACCGTGCGCTCGCTCAGCGCGTGCTCTGCGTCTCGCCGGACGTCACACCAACAGATGACGCAAGCGATGCCTGTTGTCCAGGTGGTGGAGTGTGACCTATTTCTGGGCTACAGAAGTTTGGTTTGGGAGGAATTTGCAATGTCTAGTGACTGAGGGGAAAAGGAGGAGCAAATCATTGTAAGAAAGTCAGGAATGAATCCTAAATCCTGTGTATTGGCTCTGTGTTTTCAGGGTGAAGTAAGAGGCCAGAATGAAAGCACTGTGTCACAGCCTCAGGACCTCACCATCAATCTGGAGCGGAAGTAAGGAGAAAGCATCCTTGCTGTGGGAAATAGAAACTTTTCTGCTTCCAGAACTAATGCCCCCAAATCTGGTTTCCTTAACAGCATATGGCATCAAGAAGGAGAAATACTTTAAAGACAGATAGGCAATTTCCTCCTCCCCTGCTGTCCAAGGTTAGCCCATTCATTCAAAAACTATCTGCTTCCCCACCTGACCATTAACAGACAGTATCTGCTCAGCACCACTGCCAGGTGTCTCAGATTTTATGCATGTATAACCTGCCCTGTAACTGAGGCAAATGTATTCTCTGCTGATCTACCAGGTGGACTATTGCTTCAATCATTCCTCGCTCACATGATATATGCAACCAAATGTGCTCCGTAGCAACAGGGTAAATTTTCACAGCTAACTCTCCCTCTTGCAGGATTTTCTTTGGCATAGGCTGAAGCATTCTTGGCTTTCTTGCCATTTAATGATTTTGCCATATTTTAGAGCAGTTCCTCTGACCCAAAAGGATGCCAGCAATGTCCTATGCATACAAACAGTATTTAAAAATTTACACCATTACCCTCAAGTCACAACCCAGAGGCATCCCACAGAGGTTGTGTAGAAAAGGGAAGCAAAAGCTGTTGATTTGCACAATACGTGGCACTCCTTTAATTAAAGGAGACTTTCAGTTGGTCTGTACAAGTTTCTTGAAATCTTTGGGGCCTTCCAACCCTCCCAACCTGCTGATCTCTTCGGCCATAGTGGAAGTCTCTGCAGATCCCTGTAGATAAGCTGTTCAAGCACTTCAAGGTTGGTTTGTACTATGTTGCATGTGCACACTGCCTATCCAGAAAAAAATAATACAACAAACAAAAAAAACCTCTCCAAAATACGCCATTCCCTCTATTGATTACGGAAATCTCCCCATTTCCAATTTTGAGGAACTCCTGAAAAAAGCAGGCAAGCCTTTGTGCCTACAATCCTTACAATACCATTTTAGGGAAATTATGTAGTAAAGGAAAGGGTTTTTTTTGATGGGGAAAACCAGAAAACTGAATAGAGCAGGTTTTATATCAGGTGCTGTGTTTGTTAAATGAGTTCTTCCATAGTGTAATAGTTTTCAGAACAGGGCAGCCAAGAATTCCCTTCTCCAGTTATCTATAAATCAAGGCTGGAGAGAGAAGAAACAGTCCTAGAGTGTGGTATGCATCAGTCTGAGCAATCACTCCAGCAAGTCATGCAGGTAAATAGCTACACAGCCTCAATTAGCAAAAAAAAGGGTCATCTACAAACCGAGTACAGAAAAAAGCTTACAGCTCTGCCAGCGAGCCACGCTTATCTGTTTAAAGAAGGACAAAAGGCAGCTACCTACCCCACAGCAGACACTGCCCAAGACAAGCAGAGAGAGCAGGTTCCACTTTTAGGAGTTTCAATCACAGAAAGAGCACCAGACACAGGGACAAAACCATTTAGCAAGGCAGTCATCATGTCCTGACCGTACTCCTCTGCAAGCTGTGCGAACAAGCTGTGTAAATTCTCTGGCTGACATGCAGTCAGCAGAGGGGCAGTCGCAGGGCTGGAACACTTAATGTTATGTTTGAGCCATACCTCAAATTGTAGGGGTCACCAGAAAAAGGTACAGAGATCAGAGCACAAAGCAGTATGACCCACAAGCATGGGATGAAAGTACCTGAATTGAGAGCGAAATAAGGGCTAGAAATTGGGCAAGGGTCTTGCAGGCAAATACGAGATAAAATAAAAATATATATAGACAACTGCACACTGGCTCAGGAAGAGCTTCAAAGCAAGAAGGTGGGGACAGAAAGGAGGAAGGGGATCTAGTCCCAACTATGTCAGCAAGAAAGTTTTGACACTTTTTTCCGCCCCCACATTCATTTGGATAAAAATAATGACTGAGTTGTGAGTCCAAGAGGCCCAAGGACAGGAAAATTTGCAAAACTAGAAGCAAAAGATGACCCAGTTTGGACAAAAGGTTTAAGCCAGAGGAGAATCAAGAGAAGAGAAAGAAGTTTAGAAACTTGTATAGAGAAGATAACAGCAGGATTTAGCAACCATAAGGAATGGGAAGGGGGATGGGTAAAGGGAGTTAAAAACATCGGAGTTGCAAGCTATGTTTCATGGCACTAATTCAGCAAAGAAACAGCTTCAAATGGATGTAAACAATGGACTATTCATTAGGGTTTCACTCCCTGCAACCCAGCAAACTATTGTCTACAATTTTTAAATACTCCCTTCACACACACTAAATTACAGAAAATGTGAAACATCAGATAATCTCAACAACTTGCCTCAAAATCACTGCCCTCAAGCATGGACCGTGCTCGGCTGGCTCTTCTTCCAACCATCTGCCAGCACGTGTAGGAAAATAAATGATTAGGACCCCAACTCAGCAGTTCTGTAGGGGTCTGAAAGTAAAAACCACTCCACAAACATCTGAACAATGCACACAATGTTTATGAAGCTTAAAATGCAATTCTGCTCTTGCCTGCTCCCATCCATCTCTCCCTCATGTTTAAAGTAGGAGGTGGCTGTTCCATGTGTCCTACCACACAACCACCAGTGATCTTTGCAGGGCCAGAGCTAGGCACTGTCCCACAGCTGGGTCCTACCTGCCCCCATACCGTCTCTAGCACAGCTAATCAGTCTAAGTGCCATACTTTGCTTTCATGCTGCCCGAGACACGGGGATCCAACAGGGAGCAAAACCTGGCCTGCAGAGCCTGCAAGCCAGGCTCAGGGCTAGGGCAAGATGCTGCTGTGCTTAGGCAGCTGATGGTTGCTTATAGGGGCTGACACTTCGTAAGCAGTTAGGATCAGGGTTTTAAGCTTGTAAGCCAAGTACAGTTGGTTCAGAAATCATCAAGAGATAGCACAGAGGAAATCTGATGGTGCTGTTTCCATTTGGCTGTGACAAGGCATGCCTTGCACATCTGGGGTCAGACTACAAGGTACAGCAGCTAGCCTGAAACTCGTGCACAGCTTTGCATGTGTAAAGGATGGGCAGTGACTAACAGCACAGATAGATGAGCTCTATGGAGCCTTTTTAAGCAGTCTCACCCCAAGCATCCTTTCCACCTTGCCACAGGAGCCTCCCACACTGACAGAAGACATATCTCACACTACCCATCTGACACAGCAGCTAAACCAGGAATTCAGAGTTTGGGACTACATTTTCAGTTGCAAAAGGTACAGATGCACATTTCCTTCTGATACCTTTATTATGGTAAGGGGCAGCTTGGATAGCTAGAAAACATGTCTGGCATCTGTATTTGCTCATCTGAGCTTTGTTAGACCTCTCTAGCAATATCCCTTCCTGAGCACCAGGTTGCACAACAGGGCATGCCAGTATCATCCATATATCCTCCTCTTGTTCTCAAAGGTGACTTGGCTCTTCAAGCTGCCTTAGCACAAGCACTTACTGCCTCCAATCCACAGTCCCTTGGAGGAAAGGGTCTTGCTTCCCATTAAAGGGCTAGCAACCATGGGAGGCATTTGTAGGGCAAGATGGAAGAGGTGGCTTCCTTTTTTCTCACCTATATGAAGGCACCTGCATAAAGGACCTTTCATAGTGCGTCCTTCCTGTATTCATGGGCAAGGGCTCAAAGGACCTATCAGACCTGCAGAGCACAGGCTATACAGCCTCAATCAGTGTGTCTCATGTCTGGCAGAATATGACCTGTCTTTCAGGAATACAGCCAGTCTGTCTGGAAGACTGCAGGGAAAAGCTCCTGACAAGAGGCTGTCTCACAGCCATTTCTTCCTCTTGCCCAGGTCCGAAGTTACATGAGCACAGGGCCTCTGGCTCACTGTTACATCACATCACTCCCACCATGAATTACACAGACGTGAGAACCACCCGGACTCCCTTGAGGTTTTCACTCAACTTCCTCAAACTCTGACTCCTTGTGCTGAAGGTCTGTGGAAAAGGAGGGAAGAGACAACAGGTCTTTTCTTATCTTTAGTCCTGGACATATGGGTAGCAACATAGCACCTCATTCTGTTTTGTCTGTTATCCAGAAGTGCTGCAGTTTCATTGAGTCCTGGAAGTGCGCAAGCAACACACAGCCCACACAGGAAAAAATTGGTTTAGAAAAGTGGCAGGAAGAGGGGAAGAGCTCAAGAGTTTTAATTCAATTTGTGTCTTTCATATTGCATGGACGCTCTTTGTTCATGTTACACAGTGCACAAGCGGCACAGATCACTGCTGCTACACTGGGAAACATAAAGACACATAAGCTGCAAATACACAGATTCATTTACGTCTCCCCTCTCATCTCAGCATGTGTTTACAATATTTGGTTCACATTTAGGGTTCACGTATTTCAGAGAGTATTTCAATATAGCCATCACACCTTGACAGCTACTACAGTATAGGGACACCTTCACAACTGCCACATAAGCAGCAGGAAGCAAAATGCTTACGCACAACACTGAAATTCCCCTTTTCAGCTCTCTGAAAAGCCTCTGAGCTGGGCACAAGGTACCCTTTGGGGCTGTAAGAGCTGAGTCCAAGAGACTCTGCAGCTCTGTTCATGTTTTAATTTTAACCTAAGCCTTCAGTGTGAGAGGGAACACAATTTCTACCTCTTCTCATGGTGAAGATAGCCACCAAAATGTGAACTGAAGGTTGGGCAGAAAAACTGAGGAAGCACAGAGGGCGGGTGTTGTAAGTCACATGTGGTCTCTAGCATATGGGTAACAGTCACACTTAAATAAGGAAATCAAATGTCAGTCCACTACTACCCTTTCCAAAATGAATCTCTCTACTGACTCCCAAGAATATCCAGCTTCAAAGGCTGAATGTCTGCTCACAGGAACAGGCAGACAGTAGAAAATACAGGGAAATAACTTGAGTTTGCTCTGCTCCTCTCCTGGTCAAAGTCCCTTTCATTAAGTGTTTTTCACTGAGTTATACAAGAAAGAAACAGCAGAGGAAAGGGGTGGGGGGGAGAGAAGGGGGAAATACAGCATTTCCCATCAGCTCTACTGGAGGAAAGGCATGGTAGGGAAATGGTAGAGGAGCTCGCTGCAGATCTCTTCCAGTCAGACAAGTGCAACTGAGGAAAGAACGGGAGTAACACATGGAGATCAGGGAAAGGAAGACTAGCATGCAGGGAAAAGACCAAGAGAACACATAGGAAAGGAAAAGAGGGCAAGGAGGCCCTTCTTTGGGTGGGACAAACTATTGAGGAAACAGTCAAACACATATGCCAGTTTACGAATCAAAGAGAAGCAGCTGAAGGTTTGAAGAATGCATCTGAACAGGCTCTGAGGAAAAAACGTGGTCTGGAAAACACCAACAAGAAAATAAATGCTAGCAAGGAGGTGGAAGGGGAAAAAAAACCCAGAATACAGGAGTTTGGATTTCTTTTATGCATTGAAATTTTCACTCAAGTTCATGTCTAACTTCAAGAAGAGAGTCTCAAATATCAATTTCAGCAGAAAAGATGCAAGTTTGCATTAGTCAGCCCATAAAGAATATTTAGCCACCACCTGTAATCAGCCTCCTATCACAACTCACAACCAAGGACATGCCAAATATCTTAAGTAGACTCGGTTTAAAACCTAAAACAGTACCAGTAATAGTCACAATTCCTGGCTGAGTCACATTGTCATTTTAAACTACACACATTACCCATTCAAAGGATTTAATCTGAAAATTGTTATTGTTGAAACTTGTTTTGTTGGGTGGGTTTGTTTGGAGTTTTTTTGGTTTTTTTTTTTTGTTTGTTTGTTTTTTTGGGTTTTTTTTAGTAGCTCAGATGAGTAGGAACATTTCCTGTACTATGGATGAGATGATTTTTTGAACATTACAGGGATTTTCCTTCCTCCTTTTACCAGCCCTCACACACCTCTATTGGTGGGAACTTCCCTTGTAGACACTGTCCTTCCCAAGGACAGACCTAGAGAAAAGATGATTTCCCTTACATAGTTTTAACATTGACTTGGGGGCTGATGAAAATGGTCGATTGGGTGTACTGTGTGAGCCGATGAAGCTGCAACCAAATGTCTTCACTCTTTCTCTTGTAATTTGATACCTGGGTTTAGCGATCCCTCCGGCTCTTGAATTAGGAATGGAAAATATGAGAGCTCTGTTTCGAAGCAAAGGTTTAGAGACAGGGGGAAGAAAAAAAAAAAAAAGTACATCTCAGGGCTACTTGCAAATGGTATTTGTTTTACACTGGACTTTAACACCTGACAAGAACAACACATGTAGGCTCTGTGTGCCCACACACACATACCTTTCCCTGTGCTATAAAGCACTGCTCAGCCCTGTCAGAGCTGGTGGTTTGAAGCCTGAACCCGAATCAAGGCCTGAAGCCTGATTTCTAAAACCATTCCCTTAACTTTGTACCTCTCAGCTCCAACTGCTCTGGGTGCAAATAATGACATTTAAAAGCAAGCAGCTACCGCTAGCTGCTGAGGGAATGAGACATTAAAAATGCCAGTAGCTGCTTTCTGCCTAACTGCAGTTTGTCACAAGAGTAAAACAGGATGCTGGGCTGAAGACTCTATAAAAACGTTGTCCCTAATCATCACGCTCATCTTCCAAGTCCTTTGAAAAATATTTTTAAAGCAGCTCTCTAGTTACGTGTCTTGTTACATGCTCTCAGCCATATAACTGGCAAATTTCAAATCCCAAAACAGAGTACAAGACACCCCACACAAACGCAGCACTCCCAGCAGTCTGCAGCATAACCAGCATTCCCAAACTGCCCTCCTGCACCAGGGAAGGGTATAATGCATTCCCCGGCTCACAAAGCAAAATCTTCTCCCTGAGCATTGTGGCTCAGCCATTTCAGTGACACAATTACAGCATTTGCCAAGTAGCTTGCATCATGTAACATGCTGCGAGGCTTTTCACGGCAACATGACTCGCAAGCTTCCCTTCAGGGGCCCATCCCCAAAAGCCCTGCTGCAAAGTGCTGTAACTCCCAACACCCACGAGCTTCCCCCACCTCCGCGTGAACAGTAGCAGGAATCCTGGACCTCTTTCGCTCCTTTTTGTAGGAGGGCCTGCCCTGCCAAGTCAGTTTAACACTGGCTCCCAAGTGTTTACAGGGAAAGATAACTGTCACCTTTCAGAACATCACCAGGGTCATCTTCACAAGAAGGTTTTGATGTAAATCAGATGGGAAAGCGATAGAGAACCAGTAAAAATACTGTTGCTGCGTTCTCAGGAAAATGTATTTGTGTTACCATTGCCTCTTTGACAGAGGTCAAATTTTAGTTAATACAGGGTTAAATCCTATCCTTAGAGCCATATGATGATACTGACAGGTAATGTTGAAGATCCAGGTGGAAACAAAGCTTAACTTTGCCTTCTTCCACTACAGTGTAAGAGCGCTCATTTTTACATACTGAATACAAGACTTCTAAAAACTCATAGCTATAGCATGTTATGACATATATCAGTAAAGCTATTGCTTTGTTAGGACGGTGAGAAACAAGCAGTGTGCAGTGCAAATTAAATAGTACAAAAACAGTGAATTAAGCAGTTGGTTCCTGAGCTGAGGTTTGTAGAGATCTGGTGAGCTGCAGGATATTGGCTCTCCATCTTGCTTCCAGCTGCTTCTACAGATGTCCGGGCTCCTCATTGCCAAGAAGAGCTAGGAGGCTAGTGAAAGCAGCTGGAAGAGAAGGAGGTGGAGGAGGAGTCAGGCTTGCTGCCTCTGGGGAGGGCATGAAGAAGAGGAGAGGGCACTACCCACACATGCTCCACAACTTTGGCTAAAAGTGCTGACCACTAGGAAAAGGCATAACGTCTATGCAGAGGGCAGTGAGGCACTGGGCATTTTGGAGAACTTTTTTCCTTTCTTCCTTTTTTTTTTTTTTTTTTTTTTTTTTAGGGGAGAGAATCAGGTCATTGAGGTAGCATCTCTGCAAGAAGCTAGGAGCAAGGAGGGCAGACTCAAAGACCCATCAAGGAGAGGAGAGAAATAAAGTGATCAAATATTAGTGGTGTATGCAAGAGCGAGAGAATCACTGAGCAGATGGGAGGCGGGAAGAAGAAATGATTAACAGAGAGTGTGAGGCCCTTCCCCCTCCCTCAAGCAGGACTAATCACGTGGAAGACAGCTAAAATGTTACTTCCTAATACTGCTTTGCTGGAGGAGTTGCCACATGATGGAGGAGAGTGAGCCTGTCCCCAAGACAAAAATATCCCTAAAAGATGGGCACAGACCCCTCACAACACCACAACCACCATTTCTGACTGCTGGTGCTAAAGTGTCATCTGTCAGGATGAGCCTGTCATATCCTAAGAGCTTCTATCTCTGTGCTCTTACCACAAAGTCCTGCAGCAAGGCTAAAGCAGCATTCTTGCTTTCACCCTGGTCACCTCCCCTGCTTTCAGGCTCCCAGACAAAAATGACTGGCCTTCTTGTGCGAGCCAAATGTGAATGTTCAACTTCCCCGCACCAGGAGCCAAAAATCTCAATGCCTGATGTCCGAGCATACCTCTGACCAAGCATTTGTGGAGCTGCACCTGGATACTAATCCACTACCTTCTCAGCATGAAAGCATGGGGCAAACTTTGCCATTACACATGTATTGATCAGAGGCGCAGGTCAGCTTTGCAGCTGGCCTGTTCTCCTCGGTTTACAGGACAACAGACAGCCCTCCTGCAACGTGAAGCACCCGCTCCCTTTGCACCACACATTTTTTCAGACTGGTCATCATGAAATGGGAGAGAAGGGACATCGCCACAGAAACACACAGACCCAGATAAATATATTTGCTAAAAAGAGAAAGAGGTTCCCATGGATTTCTGACGACAGCCTGTCACTGGGACCGCTCTGCACAACGCTCCCATGAGACACAAGTATACAGTCCTGTCCCTGAGGTATGTGCTACACTGTTCATTCCTTCCTACATTTTACAGGTACTACTATGTCCATCCATCCCCTAAGTTTTTTCTTTCATTGATGAACAACCCCAATACCTTAATTTTCTCCTCATAGGTCATGACTGCTAAATCATGCTACTTTCCTCTAGATTACTCTTTTTGCCCTATTTTTGAGTTGTTTTGCTGGTTTTGAAGGCTGCGAGGAGAAAACTGGTTCAAGACTCCAGCTGAGACCTCACCAAGCCAAGCTGAGCGGAAGGATTACTGCACCCTCTTGCTTATAACCCCCAGCTTGCCTTTTTCACAACTGTACGAGCCTGGTGACTCACTGTCATCCTGGAATCCACCATTGACTCCAGCCCCTTTCTGCAGAACTGCTGCTCAGACAGCCATCTCCCAGTTTGTATTTAGCAGTCTGTTATTCTCACCAAAGTTTACAACTTTGTGCTCACCCTTTTCTGGATCATCTCTTATTTTTTCCATCTGATTTCTCCACTTGGTCAACATTTTGAATCCTAACCCTGTTCTCCAGAAAGCTCAGAGGTCCTCCCATGTCAGTATCATTTGCAAGTGTAACTAGCATTCACACCAGAAAAAAACCCACTGTGTGTCACTTCTGGTGAGGACACACAGGAATTGACCACTGTGAGTACAGACTGGTCCTAGTACATTCATGACATTGCACCCCACAACAGCCAGTCCCTGGAATTACCCCTGGAAGTAACCTGAAAGCCATGATAAAATGTGGAAGATGAGGGTGTCAAGGGTATCATGCAAACATGCTCTGCTCACGATGGATCACTGAGCTCTGCTTCAGGATGTAATAAAAATAATTCACATCAAGTGCCATGCTGCAATTCAACCCAGTGTGAGGGAGATAACCACAGCTGATTTAAAAAAAAAAAAAAAAAAAAAATTAAGTGGTGCAAAAGCCTCAGCAAGATGAAACTGAAAAGGAGCATTTGCCTGATTATGATGTTGGAGCACCCAGAAGAACTGTGATGTCCCCTGCCAAGAAGCAGTCAAGGTCCCCTAAAAACTTTCATGAGCAAGCATCACTCCTGCGGTATTCATCAAAGTCAGTAAAACACACCGCAAGACATTGTTTCCGCCAGGACTGGGATCTAACGCTACACTGTGACAGCAAGTATCTTTAGACTGATAGAAAGTGAGCAAAAATTCAACTGTGGCTAAAGGCGAGGAGGCAGAGGTAGGCAGAAAGGGTGTCTATGTCTGCATTAGACAACTGATTTGGAAGAAGGGACCCGAGGGCATACCACACACGAGTTACCCCCCTCAGCCTTCTCTCCTCCCTGTGAAAGAGCAGTAATGTCCTGAGCTTCAAGAGTGTCTGGTCACCATCCATAGCTCATGGCCATAAGGCAGAAGGGCACTTTGATCCCAAGCTGTGTTTCAGGGCAGCAAATTGCAGGTGTCCTACAGGACACTGCTTATTAAACCTCTAGCACATAGTACTGGGCTATAAATTCCATCAATTGCCCACTGTTTAAATAAATTAGTTTTCTTAAGAACAGGAGCATGCTAGGACCAGTTACAAACATATCTGACTCAAATCCATCTGATCCCTCCCCCAGTTACACAGCTGGAAAGACTTTGACTTTACACTGGGAAAAACGGTGCTCAAAATTTGACATGTCTTTTTACTCCCAGTGCCCATGCTTAACAGAAGAGCAAAGAACAAAATCCAGCCTGTATCTACTTTTATGATGTGAATCAGCAGGCACATGGGACAAGCCCAAATACCAGGAAAGTAAGGAAATCTTGGATCTTAGGGACCTCCAGCAGAAAAGTAGCCAGTCATAATGTCAGTGGGAGCTCTAACATTTTCCTTATGAATAAAAAGCCTCCTTAGCATGGAATATGCAGTAAGATTGCCAAGAGATTATCATAATCACTGGCACTGTAAACCTTTGCTTTGGACAGTTTTAGCCCTAGAATGACCAACTCCTACCTCTGAGGCTGGACAGCGTAACCACTGGCAAATTAATCAGTGTCCACGGCATTTCATAAGATGATGATGACAGTCTAGAAAGGCACCACAAGCTGACCTCTTAAAGCAACAAGAATGTATTTTATTTATTCCTTTATGTTAGATCATTTAAAAACAGCTGCAGGAGATTGCAGTAGAGACAAACTAGGATTTTTGCTTGTTTGTTTCTACTTAGGGTAGAGCAGCCTCACCTAATGAAGTTTACACTGTATGGGAAGGCAGACAAAAAAAAAGTTCAGTACTCTTCATCATTTTATTAGGATTTTTCCTAAGATCAACAAAGCTTTGTAGTTTTTCCTAGCTCAACAGACTGTATGAGTCCCCCCGTCAGCCAGATTTACTGCATTCGGAAGTCCTGGGTGGAGTGCTCCAGCAGAACTGGACCACTGCTACAGAAGGATTTAAAGTGATGTCAGGAAATGGGTGGGGGCAGGGAAGGGGAGCACAGCAAATGACACAGCCCACGATCAGGAAACTCACTTGGCAAGATTTGTGGAAAACCAAAGGTATACAGGAGTAAAGACCCACAAAGCAGTGCTTCGGCTGCTCCCACTGCTAATCTGTTCCCATTATTGGAGCTCAAAGAAAAGAGGACAGTTGCCAGCTCTGGAGAATTGGGAACAGTGCCAGCTGACGACAGGCTGTGATAGGCAGCCGCTTGGGTCTGGGTGAGGCCTGCTATCATGTGATGTGCGCTTGATAGCAAGGAAACAGGAGGAAAGCACCAACTACAGAAAGCACCTACTCTAGTTACTGAATAAAGGTAAGAAGGATGCAGCAGAAAAGAAAAAAAATAGGCAACACCACCCTGAGCCAGATGCAGTTCTACATCGCTTTCAGGGGGAAATCCGTCGAGACAGAAGTGAAGCAGCAAAGCCTTTTAACACCTGTAGACAGGTCAGCAAACCCCCTAAACCTCACCAGAAAAGGAGTGACAGCAAAGTCACCCTGATGGGTCTGGTCAACAGAGTTTGAGGCTCCTGGATAACCAGCACTGCACCTCCTCAGACTGTGTGTGTAAGCCTCTGGGAAGGAGACAATTGGATGCAGCAGGATGCTCTTGGGAGGTTATATGTGCTGCAGCAACTTGCAGGAGTGTGGTTTTCTTGTTCCTACACTGAGGAGTTACCTTGAGACAAGCAACCTCAAATACAGGAGTTCCCAAGGTAGGAATATAATCATGGCAGCTGCAGGATGGTAACACTGTCACTGCTGTCCTCTCCTGTAGCTGGGAGATTCACTGGAGTCCTGCTCAGCATATATATATATATCTATGCCTGGACATAATTCTGTGCCACACAGAAGCTAAGCAGGTATGTCAGAGGGATGGGAAAAGGAAATATAATCATCAGGAACTAAACAGAGCAAAGGGAATAGCAAGCGTAATACAGCAAAGGGAATGCTGAAGGGTTGGGCGCTCAACTCAGGTCTCCTGAGTTGCCCTCCCATTCTGGACACCCCCTGCTCTCCTCTCCTATATTCCAGTCCACTGGAAGTCACCTGTTTTGGGGGGATTTTTAAAAAATTATTCTGGAAAGCATCTACGTTGTTGGGTAGGTTAAGTACTATACAAAAAAATTTTGCCTCTAAAGAAACCAGTAAACCCAAATAAAAAAGCAACACAAGCCAGCTTTGAAAGCCAAAAAAAGGTATCTATTAGTGTAGCACAATCATAAGTTTAGAGCAGCAGAGAAAAGATGGAAGTACATATAACATAGACAAGAGTTAAGGCAAACACATCCAAATAGAGGGTAATTCAAAGAGATGAAAGTCTCTGAAGTCATTGATATTCTCACAACAATTTATAGTCATAAAACATTAGGTACCAAACAATAAAAGTCAGGTGTTTCATTTAAGAGTACCGTGGCCTGGAAAGATATTTCTGTGGGCACCAACTGGTTTTTGATGAACAAACAGGAGTGCAAGATGCACAAACAGCTCTGCACCACAGGCAGACTCAAAGCTATGGGATAGATCGCAGGTCGAAGACCACAACCAGGTTAGAAGCAAGAGGATCACTGATGGAAATTTTATCTATAGTAGATCTGGCTTTTCACCAAGGACAATATATTTTTTTTTAAAAAAAAGGGCACCAATACTGTGCATCCCTTGGAGAATCCTACACAGTATGCCAAATTGTTGTATTTCACATGCACAGTACCCCTCAAAACTGAATGCTTTTCATTAGTTCATTTCATTACCAAGTAGTTATTCACTGAAAACACAGGGCTGGGCCTCCTCACATTATTCTGCTAAGCAAAATACATTTTGCTGCTTCCTTCCTCCATTATACTCGCACAGAGAATTGGAAGCTTTACTTTCCATAGCTTTTTTTTTCCTCATACACTCACACAGACATGTACATCGAAGAAGTGAGGGCCCAATTAACACTTAGGTGTGGGTACTTGTTGATAAGCCCTAGAAATTTCCCCTTTCAAACCAGCCATCCTAGGCAGTCATCCAGCATGCTCACAGGACAACCCAGCCCTGCACGTTCATGACAGATACCACTTATGGTTTGCCAATCTGATGTCAGGCAGGCAGATGATTTCTCACCACATATCTGACTTTCTAAGAGACAGAAAATACTTGGACAGGCTTAGCAGAAACACAGGTAATGCCGAGATTGTATTCTTTTTGAGACTGTTTAATTAGGCCATGAGTCACACGCTGACACAACAACTTGCAATGAAGTTCGTAGAGAACCACGCTTTAATCGCAACTGCAAGATAGTGGGGGTTTGGTCCTTGGCCTAGAGGAATCCGTTTTTCCCACTGATTAAAAGAAGCCAAAATTAGAGGCCCAAAATCAATCAATTGTGGCTGAGTGGTACTTGGAAAGCTATTGCTGGTATTATAACCAAACACTCCTTGCATATACTGTCTCTGCCATGGGAAACCAGTACAGTCACTACCTGAAACTAGAATCACCAGTTTGCTTTAATTTTGTATGCCTAGTTATTGGTAATTCTCTCTCTCTTTAGGTGTCTGTGCTCCTGCTTTATTACCCCAAGTCTCTGCCTCTGGGCAGTGGCAACTCATAGTCACACACCCATATCTCTAGTTATGTGAAGGAAAGTTTCTACCCCCTTTACACACTGAGTCTAAACTCTTTCAAAAAAGGGTCAGCAGGTAACACTGTCTCCATTACAGTCAGTAGCAGCTGACTTTCCAGGGCCCAAGTTTCATACCAACTGTTCAGCTGACTTCCAAAAACATTATAATCTCCTTGGAATAATTAGCATGTTTTAATGGCTGGTGGCTTCGAAAGCTGCACTAACTTCAGTAGCATTAGAAGTACCAGACTTCCTTTTTGCTTTCCATTGCAATTTGAGTTGTCTTCAGATCTGAAAACAAAACTTCTCATTTTTTCTTAGTTTAGTTTTGACATTATGCACAGATACTGAGTTTTGTGACATTTATGCCTAACTTCAATCCCAGGCTCATTTAAAACACCGCTGAAATTTGCCCAATTCACCCCAGGAAATGTTAAGGTAATGAAAAAATTATGAAAAAGAAAACCTGAAGTCAAACAGATTTTTGACCAGTTAGTTTCTGGAACAGAAAGAGGAAAACAGAAGAGAAAGTGTTTTTGCTACATACAACCAAACAAAACCAATGCTTTAATGGCATGCATGCACTTCAAGTGGGAACATGACACTGAAAATGTTTCTGTGCTAATGTATACCTAAACACTAAGGACCACATTATACCTTGAGTTATACCCCAAAACCAGCTCTATTAAACCCATCAGCACTGTCTGTTCATAACTAAGGAAAAAAATTTGACCCGTTATGCAAAAATCAAATCAACTGAAAAAAAGCTGAAATGTGAACTCACTATCAGAGAGTGGCAGCTCAAAGGACCAGACTGAAACTACACACCAAAGCCCAAGCTGAAATAATAAAAATCCAAAGACATCCTCTTCTCCTTAGAACCTACACACACAAAGCTTCTATTTGGTGAATTCATAAATAATTTTTGTCCTTGCAAGTTTTTTGGTACATCACCCACCAAAAGTCTTGCTAACAGTAGAAAGATCACCAACGACCATGGTAAAAAAAAAATTCAGAGCTTGAGCTCCTTGCATCCCTCCAGAATGAGGTCACTTCAATTTAAGGCTGAATGATCCTGTCAGAAAACCATGAGGGTATTCTGCCCATGTTTACACCCATCCAGAATAAAAAGAATGCTTTGGAAATGGTTTAATTAAGGGCTTTTGGAGTTTGGTGGTGTGGTGGTTTTTTTGTTGTTTTGGGTTTTTTTTGTTTTTTTTTTTTTAAATCATGTAGTTTTCAAGCAACTGTTAAATATGCTGTACTGATAATAGATGAAGAGAGAAATGCATGAATGTTTTGGCTTCAGCATTCACTAAGAACACATAAAGCAGTATAAGGCTTCCTGCTCATTGGTACAATCAGTGTCAGACCTTACACTTTCATGCCTACAGCCATACCATACCACCTTTAGCTGTGATCTAGGCAGTTCCTGCAAGGCAAGCAGGGTCAGGTTGGGTCAACACACAGAGGAGAGACCCCCAGGGAAAGATTCAAGTGCTGCAGATACTAGAACTGGTAGTGATGTAGCAGCACTGCTCTGCTCTCTCATGGACTGCCTACCCCCAAGGAAGCTGCTGTAAAGTCACTCCGGCTGCCTATCTGCAGCACAGTATCTTACAGCCTAACAACTCACTGTGTAGATATCGAAGGAGACATATGATGCCCTTATGCAACATGGAAAACTCCACTTGCAAAGCAGATACCACATTATCCATATAGTAGGGGATAAGGCAGAGCACCTTGTACACTGCCTTGCGTTACCCCCCCATGCCTCAGCTCACTAACTGTCCTGGAATAAGTAAAGTTGAACCAAAGAACGAGCAGGCTTTCATACCTCAGTGAAAAAACGTCCCCACCAAACCAAAAACAACCAACAAACCAACAGTCCACACTTTGCAGAGCAATGAAACTTCTCAATCAGCCAACTGTTGAACCCTCATGTCCTGATCAGCTTCCATTTTGGGTTACCTTAAATTCTTCACAGTTTTTACAGGACACAGTGAACTTCTCATCCCAATGCCGCATGTGCTGCCGAGCTGTCAAACAGCTGCTGTGTTTTACCCCACACCAGGCTGTGTCAGGAGACAGGAACAGTTCCCATGGTCAAGTGTACACCATTTGCAAAGTGTGTTAGAAGCTTCTGTGATTAAATCCATTAGAAGCATGCAGTGATGAGGGGTTTTTTTGTTAGCATTATTAATGTCAACATGGGGACAAAGGTGTCTGAAAAGCACCAAAAGTCTTCTTCAGCATTTATTTATGAACAAGCTTTAAAACCCTTTGGAAAAATTTCATGGGAACCTTTAGTATCAGTAACATGATTGAGTTTATATGACTAGAGTACATGTGCTAACTTCTGCCACCCCTGTCAATTTGACTGGCCTGGAGATGATATAAACTCTGAGGGGGATGTCTTGCAAAGAACTTTGTAATCACTGCAATGAAAGGAGTCAGATGAGGAAAATCCCCAGAACTCTCAAGTATCTAGTCAAGGTGATTTCATAGTCACGCAGCTTTAATAATGCGACTTCCTCAGGGACACAGTATTAAACATTTAGAGGAAGTATTTGAAGAGAAAATGCATTATCAATTTGATTTCTAATCTTTTAACTTTCAGATACTTAAAGGTACTTCAGGGTTACTCCTAAATGATGCAAAGTGACTACACTTGCCATTCTGCAGGGGGCAAGGTTGCGGGGGAAAACAGACTCAGCTTCTCTTTCATTAATATTACCTACAGATGAAGTTCAGATTTTCATTTTTATCAATTGACATTTTTAATTTCTCAGCCCACTGGTTTGTTTTTATTAAGAACAGTGCTCTATATGAAAACCAAAAGAATTAACAAAACAAGCCCCAAAACACAGTTTCACTTTCCACTGATCTTGCAATAAGTAGTCCATCAGAAACTCAGTCTTCTAAAAAACATACATGAAAATGGAGGGGACAGGAAGAGAAAGCAAAAGCAAACGATGAAAGTCCTTTTCTGTTGCAGCTGCCTGCAGACTCCAGGATCATTGCTGCACACGCTCTGTGTACTTAGAAGGAAGAAACAACTGGATTATTGTATGAGGCTGATTAGAGTGCAGTATAGGACAGTACAACTTCAGGCTGCCTCCTGATGTTGTCAGAAGAAAAATCTCCAAATAAATCATTACAAGAGTCTTTAAAACTTCTCACATCAGGAAATTGCACATAAAATAACCTCAAGAACTCCCCACCCTCCCCCCCCAAAATGGATCTGAGGCACAGCACCAGATTACTGGCTATTTTTCCTCTATATATCACAGGCACTGTACAACCTACGAGTCAGCTGTAAGATCACTACTTAGAGTTGACAAGTCTGAGATAAATTTTACTCTTAGATGCATATAATTTATTTTTTTCCATTGACTTCATGCGTGACATGAAGTAGACCAAATCTCCACATATTCCTTTAGTTGGTTTTTTGTGTTTTTTGTTGTTTGTTTGTTTTTTTTTTTAATTTGATTAAAAAATGAAAAGTAAACAACCAACCAGTCTTAGGACACAGCAAAGAAATCTTTGCATTACTTTAAAAAGCAAAACAAAATACTTTTTGTCCCTTCTATCCAAAAGGAAACTTGGCCAATTCTGGAGAAAACAGCTACAAAATAAAGAAAGCAGGGACTGCATCTGTCTTTACAGTCTGTTCATTTTCTTGTGACTTTGTAGATGCTATGTCTCTGTTAAAATATATACAGATAGACTTTCCCTCCCAGTTGCTCTGAAAAATACTGCCACCATCAAGGAAACCTGACAGAGCAGATTAAAACCCCCCAAAATAGTGATTCACAAAACACTGCTGAAAGGCTGGAACAAGTTAAAGAATGGATTGTGAAAGAAAAGTGTAGTATCTGTCATTTATAGTAACTCTCTAAGTCAGAAGTAGTAGAAATTGTTTTCAGATTCACATGTTGATCTGTTTATCCCCCTTGGCTATTTTGCTTAAAATAAAATTCATTATTCAAAAAGAAAAAAAAAAAACACCTGCTGCTTGTGAGAGTTAGAGCCTAAGAAACTCCCACAAGATAATCAGAGCCCTGCCAGTTGTGCCAAGCCAGTGGTGCTGTTGCTATCACAGACACAGTTCTGCTGAAGGCTTTTGGTTGGCGAAGCCACGTTGGGTGCTTGGCACAGGGCACCCATGGCTCCTGGCTCCTCTGTGCAGCCCTGCCAGAGACCAGTGCTGCAGGAGGAAGCACGCTTGGGCCAGCAGATGTTAGCAACACTTACACCAGTCACCCACAAAAAGGACAAGAAAAATCTTGAAGAGGCAGCAACTTGTTTTCTTCGTCAAGAATTAGGAGATGGGGCTGGGGGGGGTGCAGGGGGATGGCATCCCTCAGGACCACTGCTCATTCAAAGCTGCCTTTGTCACCATGCCATTGCTTGACTATTATTGCTACCAAAAAGAAAAATAAAATCAGTATTATAATTAAAGAAGGTCTTCAGCCATTTTAATTCAACACATTATTGTAATAATGAGAAAATTGAGGTTTTAGTGGTAGAAACAAGCATTTCAGTTGCAAGACCTTTTTTGGAGTTGTTTTTTGTTTGGGTTGGTTTTTGGTTTGGTTTTAACCATACTGTTTTATTCAGGGTGAAAAAAAAAATCCACAAGGCATTTGTACAGCTAAAACTGGGGGTCCTCAGCAGGGAGCAGCAGTACCATGGAACTGAACTTGAGTACTTTACCTGGCTGTCCAAACAAGCACACAAATCCCTGTTCTGCTCTGCATAGATGCATAGAAGTCTGATTCCTCCTGCTCATCAGTTTACCCCACCCTCTGCTCTGGTTTTCTTGATTTCTTCCTCCCTGTTTGGCTTTTGTGGCATTGCCGATAAGAAGAAATCATTAAGTTTTATGTGCTTGATACTACCCTTAAAAAGATCAAAGAAGAACCACCATTCCAGTCTGAGAAAAGGGCTGCGGGGAACTTTGGGATCCCTCTGGATGGGACTGGTCTCCTTTTCAAGTGAAACATGAGCAAGGGAGTGGATGTGAAGGCATCACAAGCTCCACAAGACCCTGTGTGCACTGAGGGGGGGGGAAGGAAATAATAGTAAAGAGAAAAAAAAGGAAGGAGCAGGCCGTGGTGGCTATCTCTAAGCTATGAAACAGGATGATTGTGGCTCCCTTCCCTTTTGCTCTTGCTGGTGTCCTTCGGTTGGAAACCCAGACTTTATGCCAATATGCTGTGAGGACCTGGCCAAGGTATGAAACCAAGCCTATGAATTGTTCTTGGATTTCTGTGTTTAGATTAAGCCAATTCAAGTTGCAGAGTTATTCTGCTCCTTCACTTTGTAGGACTGTCTTAAAACAAACAAGAAAACCCCAAATCCCCAACATCTACTGGGGTCTGTCCTCCCCTTCATTAAACTTGCTGGTGTGAGTGCTGTAGCAGACGCAGAACAGGTCATGGAGCAGCTCTGGCCTTACAAAGCAGCAAAGCTCCAGTGGTAAATGCTGGTAGGATTTCTCCCTCCCTCGGTCATGCCCAGAGCTGTTTGTGCAGTCTGCTCCCATGTCACATTGCGATCAAGTATAGGGAGAGGCCATCCTTATGATTCTTTACTATTCAGAAAAGCTGTAACCATTAAGAAGCACACAGAAGGGGCAAAGGCAGGAGCATGCAGTGTTGTCAAGCACTGAGAAGTGATTACATAAGGACTTCAGCTTCAATCTTTTTTCTTTTGGTTTTTAGCCCTTTATGTTACACGGAAATCCTGAAAATATCAACCTGCAAGGATCAAAGAAATAATCGGAGAACAAAAACAAGTACTCAGCATCATTTCTTTAGAAGTCTTGCAATATTACTTTGAAGGGGCTGACCACAAGATTTTTCTGAATCTTTGAGGAAGGATAATTCCTGTCAAGATGCATGACAAAATAGTACCAGAATTACACCTTGATAGCAGACCAGTCTATTTGGGAGCCTTTTTAGGACTATCGCCATAAAACCAAAAGCAAATTCAAGATTTTTTGCAACTGGTTAAACTCCGTATTATTGGATCCCTGACCACATTAAAGCTAAACTGAGTGTTTTGCTCAATACACAGTGAACCATAACCTCAACAGCCATGCAGTAAACTTTGTTACATGAAGAGCCAAGCAGGGCTGGCTATCCAAAAGACCATTCTGCAGGTTCTCACCAAGAGGAAACAAGCTGCAACGTGTCTCTGACTTGTGGTTTAGGTCAAGGCTAGTGTGAGCAGTTCTGGCTAACTCTTACCACTGGCAGCAAATGCAAGTGTTACCCACTCAGACGTAGAGGTAAAGTGCACAGGTCTTTCCCACCAACTCATATCCCTGCTTAGAGCAGTAGCAGGCTGGTTGGACAAGATGACAGACAGTGAAGGAAGAGAAAAAAAACAAACCAAAAAAACCCCAACCAAACAAAAGAACATAAAGGAACTTTCCTACTGCACATCTCATCCTATTCATGGCATAACAGATCTTCAGTGAGGCTGCAGCTGAGAGATTAACTGCCTTTGGTAGATGCTGGTACGGTTTCTGGAAGGGGAAGTTCTGCCGGGGGTTGTGACTAGCAGCAGTACTCTGCACAGGGCTGAAGTGACCTAGGCTCAGTTAAGTCTGCTGTAAGAGTTTCATAGTCCTACACAATTTCACCCTCCTCAGGCCCAAGCTAGACCCCAGAAAAGGAAGCAGGCTGTAGGGAAGGCACTGACAGTGTAGCAGCCTGCCACCAGACCACAAAGAGGAAAAGAGATAATAAACAGACCTAAGGCAACCTGTGACAAACTTTGTACACAGGTGACATTGCCCAGCCTGTGTCACACCTGCTTGAAAAGGACAACTGAAGAGACCTGCTTTTCTCCTACATGCTGTCAAGTTCACATGTGCATGGGGTCAAAGTTGTGATGGTCGAGTTGCCTGTGGGTCCTGAAGTGTGTAAGAAGTCTGCAGCTGGGGAAAAGTCACCTCACCGCACCAAAGCAGCTTCAGGGCCCTCAACACGCACCTCACATGTTCCTGCAATAGAGTCCGATTCTGCCACAGCCAGTCATCAGCTCACCTATGGTCAGCCTGGCTATTTAGCCCAAGATTTTGAAAAGTTTTGCACCAGACAATTCCTCTTTAACAAATTCCTTACCTGAGCTGTCAGCTCTTGTGCTACTGCAATCTCTCAGGCACAGGCTTTCCAATGGCTTGGCCTGTGGTCTCTTCTAAAACAGTCCTGTGCTTTTCTCATAAATCAAATCCAGTCAGGCCCTGCCACATGCCAGCCCCTCTGGGGAGCAGGATGTCAAGCAGCCACATGAGTCTCCAAGGACAGTCAGACTGCAGAAAGTCAGGACTTTCCTGGTTTTGAAAGAGCTGCTGTTCACCCTTTCCTTCCCCTCTGCAAGATCAGCAATCCCAGTTGTATCATTCTCTTAACAAGAAGCACGGATCTATCCCACTCGTTCTTTTGATCTCTATGAATTCATTGAGCAGTATGGGCTCAGACAGATCCTTACATTCTTGCCCACTTTCAAAGAAGTTGTGATTCTTTGAGACTTGTGCATCTCCACCAGATTTGGTCAAAAGGCTCAAAAGCTACGAACAGGACAGACACCATCCTAGAAGTTGTCCAATTTTTCCTTCTCTCTCGCATTCTTGTCCCTCCCTTCTAAGACAGATTTTATGATTAAGCTAGACTGAATATATCCTAAAAGCAGATGTAAAAATTTGTACATTAGAAAATGTTAATATTGGCAGTTATTCACATTCCCTTCCAGGATTTCACAAAACTAAATCCCTTGTGATAGGACCTAAATGGAATATGAACTTCTTGCTATCTTTCCATCCGTACAAGAAACAAAGCAGAAGTCGATGCACTATTCTTTACAGCCTTGAAATATTTGCTTGGAAGTGTCATTGATTCAAGAATAGCCCATCAAATAGTTATTCTTGTAGGTTTATCAACTTCTTTTACTTTAACATTCTGATTTTCTGTCACACAACACAATGATTTTCATGTTTGTTTTGTCCTGTTACCAGAGCAAACCATTCATTTTTAACTGTTGGTTTTGGCATAAGAGTACTGTAAGTTCATAATGGAAATGTGTTTTCAGCGGTAGTACTGAACAATAGAAAAGTTTCTTTCAACTGTTGGGTTATGAGGAGAACCATCTGTTATTAAATTTAAGTCACAATGGCTCTGTTTCAGAAATGCAATGGAAGCTTCACTAACTTTGCAGTCAAGGCATTTGTAGCATTGCAGGAAAACAGCTACTTTTTTAAAGGCCTTACCTGAAACCAGCATGACAAAACAGTACCTTTATTCTTGCCTAATTTGATAATGATGACTAACCAAGTGTCTTTCAGGTAAAACTTTTATGGGTGTTGCGGTCATAATTTGGGGCCTCAACAACTTATATATACTCCAGTAATAGAAATCAAATATAGAGCAACCAGTAAAAATCCTAGCATCGCCAAGCTCAGTTCTTTGAACTGTATCTACAACCGAATAAAGCAAACATCAGGAATTAAAATCATAATGAAAGTTCTTAATTCAACACAAAAGTCAATTTCATCATCTGCTTGATTGACTGTTATACGGCACTTTAGTTGTTCTCTGACTTCCAACATGGAACAAACGTGAACTCTACAGAGCAGCCAGGATTTCAGAACCTGGAATAACAGTGGAGAGGGCAACTGCAGCCGACGAGGTGGGAATCAAAATACCCTTTGGTGTAAGACGTACATCTCGCCTCTCTACCCCATACAAAGTTATCAGAAATTGTTCTATTATTTCTGTCATTAACCAACCATTCCTCCCCCCCACCTTTGCACCCATTCCTCTCAAGTGCAGCCAGAGATTATCAAACCCAGCGATAGCCTTTCAACAGCTTGGCCAGTTGAAACATCTCTCAAGTTCTACTGCTATCACTGCTGCGTGAGCTGACGTCAGGCTGTTGTTTACTGGAGGTGGGACTGTGCCAATTTCCACTGAGCTGAAGACAGCCACGTCCAGCCTCTTTTGGCTGTTCACAAGCAAGAACAAACTCCTTGTGTGTGTCTGCATGCATGCGCACATGTGAGAGAGAAAGAGCATGCCTGTGTGTCTCCTTGTGGGCACACACAAATGTGGGGGAAAAGCAACTTGCTTTTATTTTCCACTGCGATACCAGAAGTAAAAACAACCAAAAAAATCAATGCATCATCTTCTCTGAGAAACTGCAATGGAGAGAGAGGGAAAAACTGACAGTTTTCTTGCAAGAACTATCACAATATAGATTAAAATACTTATGAAAACATAATGGATTAAAAGAAAGCTTGGGATACCCCTAAAATCCCTACAAAGAAGCTGACACAAATAATTAAAAACCCAATGCCTGTCCATCAATAAAAGGACTGAGGTGAAAATCTGGTTACTTGACAGCGTAGAAAAAAACCCCTAAGTTTTACTAGGACTATTAAAATTTTCAGACTAAACGGCATTGCCTTCCTCTTCTAAGACTAGAAAAGCCCCAGGTCAGTATTAAATAAAATTACTTAATTAAAATTAGCTATATGAAAATAAGCTAAAACCTATTAACAGTCCAGGGACCAAAAAAAAAAAAAATTCAACCAAGTCTGACCTTACCATTTATCCCTGTAAAGGGGAATACTCTTTGTGACTGAATATGTACAGATGGGACAGGACAGAATATATATGACAGCATCAAGTCCTGTTTTCAAGCACAACTTTTATACATTTCAAATCTAATTATCACAATGGCTGTAAGGATCCATTTGAAGTTTTAAGTTACACTCTCTTTTCTGCCTGGAAAACCACTCCAGCATATTTGAATTTGAGGAATACAAAATGCAATTATTGCACCTCAAGTGAAGTTTCCAGTATTTGCATCCAAGCGTGCACCCCCAGTGTCATCTGAGTGAAAGAAGTAACTGTACTGAAGATTTTTGGTTCCACTTAATGGCTTCTTCCCCTCAGCACCTAAATACACACTCCTCTGCCTCCTTACTTCCCATGAATGCATCACAGGAGGACCTTCATACACACACCAACTCACTCTCATGATGATTTTAACTCCATCTTATCCCATCTTCTCATGGAGCTTTTCTTTCAAGTTTAGATAGTTTCTCAAAAGTTTCTACGGAATCAACTAACTGAAGAGGTTTTACAGACCTTTAATGCTGATCTGTAGGTTAACTACAACCAACATAAATAATTGTTTTCCTCCTTGTTTAGGGAACTACAGAGTTTGAGATCCCCCTTCTCAGCATCAGTGGCACAGTACACACAGAAAATATGCAAAACCAGGGGAACTTAATTTGATCTACTGGAAATAGTGAACTTACTCCTTAGGTCCAGTGTTCTACATTAACGTTTATCAAGCCACCTATAATAAAAAGCTGGGAATCACACATCTATCTCAGCCCCAAAGCCAGCTAAAACATGAAAGAAGCGAAAGTATTTAACCTTTAACATAAAACATGTGAAGAAGGTGCATTGGCTACAGCATGCAAGTTAGTCAAGACCTTGCAGACCACCTTCACAAGAACGCTTTCCATCACTGCTGGTCAGTAGTATTAAATTGATACACTATCAGACAATAAAATACACTCTGCCTTTCTAGTCTGTGACAAATTTTGAGGGCTGAAATATGAAAGTTTGTGAACTTTTACTCTAAAATGATACATGGCATCTCCTTATGTTACTGTTTCCTTCTCTCAGTCAATTACTTCTCCTCTATAGAGGCTCAAAGATACCAGACAGGATATCACCACCTAAAACAAAACTGAGAACTGGCATTTTGAAGTCTAGACATGATTTCCTCTTTTGGAAGTCTTCTCATCTCTGTACCTTCCTCATGTAACCACACTGGGGTAAAGTGTTCTCAAGGTGGCCTCATTTAGACCTTCTGTATATAGACAACAGTTCAAAATAGCATTTATTTCTTTAAACCAGAACCATACGCTAAATAACTTGGTTGATAAGTACACTGAATCAGCAACTTCTAACACTTTCACCTTTTGCTTCATGTGTCAGGGACAAGGGGGATGCAGCATGGATCATACACACTGTTGATATGCAAGGACCGGTATCAGTATCTCACACAACTTCCTTAATCCACTCTTCCTTGAAATGCCTCCCGTATTCTTTAAAAATGCTGCTCAGCACATAACATTTGTAAAACTGCATATGCAGAGTATTTCCAGTCAGGCTCATGAGACTTTCTGTTCCATAGCAAAGCACTACTGAACAGTATCTAACTTTATACAGACATGTCAACATGAGCTTTGCCACATGGGCTGATCTTATGCGCAGCAAGTAAATCTGAAGGGGCTTATTTTTTTTTCGCTTTTATAAGGCTAGCACCAATCCTTTCTTTATTTATGTGCTTGAAATTTCACTGTACCAAGCTCCAGCACCTACCTGGAAATTCACTTTCTGTGAATTTGCTTGCCAGTGAATTGTAGAGGCTTAAAGGATTGCTTTAAACAAAGCGACCCCCAAGGAACATTGTTCCTGTGGTGATCTTGGTATTATGTTCTCCATCTTTTTGAACTCCTGTGCACATTCTGTGCTTTGGAATTTGTTCTGATGACAGGCTTTCAGAATGTATGATTGCGTATATTATCTATATGTGTATTATCTATGCATGGTAATATTCCTTGGACTAGCCACCTTCATTTTATACTGCACTCTATGTATTGCAAAGGTTTAGCCTTGCCTGAATTCAGCCTACATGGTTTGACCTTTGTTTAGCTGTGCTCTTCAGCTCCTTTACTGCTTTTTCATTAGGGAATTATTTTCATTTGCCTTCCACATGCATGCTGCTCTTTGGGGGAAAAAAAAAAAAAAGCTCTATTTCTCACTGTGATTAACTTTCAGTTTTATCTGTCTATTATAGATGCTGGGAAGTTTTTTTGGTCTGGAGAACTATTTCAAGGGTGTCATAGTACTGCTCTGAAAAATGGATACAGTTGATACAAGATACAGAAGAGTTTCTAGCTGCTAGTATAGCAAGCAGCTGGGGGGCCTACAGCTCCCTTTCCCCCTGCAGGTGAATCTGTCTGGTGTTACATTCAGAAAAATGTGTATTCAGAAGGACTGAAATAAATTTTTAATTTAATGAACAGCCCAAGAGATTCCTGTGTCTCTAAAACTAGAAAACTGTTTTCAATCACTTACTCTTTAACCCAAAGGAGCTTAGACAATCCCAAATACTTGGTTTCAGGATTACCAAAAATCTTAATTTTTCATACTGGCAGAAGAAATTTTTCATCTTTCAATTCAAACCAAACTACATTTTTGGTTCAGCCACAAAAATCAAAACCAACACAGTTAATCATGGCTCTAATCACTTCTATCACTACTCCACAATTTGCTAACTATTCAAAAATAAAGATCCCATGACTGAGTTTTACTCTGCTGTGTAAGGCTAAAGCAAATGGTCTCAGCTGATGTCTAGTGCCTTCTAAAGAAGAAGGAATACCCCTTTCCTAGATGATATTCCTCACACAAGTACACAGCATTCAAATGACCTTCTGGGAGTTTGTAATCCTTTCCATTTCTCCCACTGGAGCCTATGGTAAATCTTGATTAACACATATGCCAGATTCAGAACCAACACAGAGGATTTCAGCCTCTACAATTCCCCGACACAACATCACTCAGCCCAGGAAGACGTGCAGTGCTGCAGCCAGCACCTCCTCTGCCAGGCTCTGTTCTGCACACTAAACTACACTAGCTGCTTCACTTACTGAGTTTATTTTTTCCTGGTCTAAGACATGGTTTACTTCCAACTCCAGTCATTGAGCGTCAGTCCCTTAGATGCACACGTAGGAGATTGTTTCCTGCTTCTCGTCACCTGACATGCTATTCCCTCCTCTTCATGCAACACAAGACTAAAAGACAAGCCAGCAGCAAACAAAAAACCCACCCCAGTACAGCATGTGAACATTATAGTAGATCACAGCCAATTACTGCAGGAGTTTCGATCATAAGCTCAAGCCAATTCAATTACAGGTTTTCAGCATATCCCTTTTTCTTCTTCTAATTAAACAAACTTGATTTTTTTTTCCCCCCTCTCCTCTTTCTTTTGGTCAGAGGTTGGCAACTTCAGTATAAGAAGAGAAATCCAGCCCCTTATCTCCAAGGCTCAAGAGACATGGATCACCACTGTGATCTTTTGTGTCAGAGGGCCTTGGTGCTGACAGTTTCCCTTCATCATCTTCGAGATTCCAAGTTTTTGAGATTCACAGGTTTCATTTTATTTTGCCTGGCAGAACATACTTGAGAATGGCTTCTAGCAGTATCAAGGAAACAAAAGAAACACTTCTGGTAGTTGAGCATGCCAGCTGTATCCAGTGATATACAGGCAACATAAAAAAGCATGGAGCCCCTAGTCATGACTGAGAATACAGTACAAAGTCTATACTTGTGCCCCATATAAAAATTGATAGAAAAATGAGCCCGAGGAGGCAGACCTCAGATCTCAGCTACCAGGAGATTCCAGGGAAGGTTAGGATCTACTTTGATACCAAAGAAATCTCTTTCAAAAGACCCAAGGCATGAAGGAAAGATCACTGCCTATATTCTCCAGCCTCCACACAATCTCAGCACCATTCCAGGTCAAGAAAGCTGACTTTTTTTTTTGTCATGGTCAGCAACACAAGCCAAAAAATTACTCCCACTGCCAACTTCTCTTTCCACAGGCATCAAAGCACCAAAGGGACTCTGTGGACTTATTGGCTGTTTAGCCAGAAGCTTATCCGGACCTTCCTAGAACATCGAGGGCACGGAGGGGCTTTGCACCTTCAGTGGTTCCTGGTTAAGTCAGAAACACACATCATAAGCATGCTGCGGTGGAGTTACACAATAAAATTAAATGCACCAAGTACCCAGTCTCCTTCTCCCTACCATGCCTCGTCTCATACACACACACAGTGGGAAAACCTGTTCCAACTGGTCCCAGAGATCCCTCAGTAACCCAAGTGTTTGGTTCTCCACTAAAAAAGAAAGGCTGTTATTCATGCTACTCCCTAGTATCTTCAGGGACAAAAGGCTTATGGTCATGGCAGGCCTGAAGGCCTCAAGTCAGAACAACAACGCAACTTGTCTTCCCATGGGCCAGACCACCTCGTGCGCTATGGCTATGCTGGAAGGAGACACAGGCAGAACATGGATGTGAGAAGCAGCTTGCTCAGCACAGACAGGACACTGGCCCCACATGCACCTTCTGCTGCATGTGCTTGTAAAGGTGCCAGGGCTGGATACAGTTAAATGCCCCAGGGTGAAGAGAAAGCCCCAGTGATTTTGAAGCGCAGCTGCTACACCATTTGTACAGTGGAGAAAAGCCATAGTAGGTAGAGAGGTGCAGAAAAAGCTGGCAAAGGATTGCAAATTTTCCTTTGCTGTCCCTTTTCTAGGCAGCAGCAGATGATTTTGCTGTGGAGTCTCAGGTGTCCTGAACAATAGCTGTGGAGCCAGTCCCTATTTTGGTGATAGAAAAGAAACTGGCTTTCCGGGGAGAGATGGAGACAAGTCAAGCCAGTTCCAGACTGTCATTTTTCCTACTGGCTCATTCTGCTCAAATCACAAGCTGGAAAAACTGGAAAGGTAAGCAGTCCAAATTAATGGGAACATCAAGTGAACTGGTTTGTTTATGTATTGGTTTAACTAGAACAGGGAGCACAATTCCAGCTTTGGGCTCTAGCTTTGCAGACATTCCCTTAGCTTACCTTCTACCTGAGAGCGCCATGTGCAGGCCTGAATTATTCCCGGTCTATCCTCAAAACACATCATAATCTTTTGAAGCTTCATACTTGCATGGCACCCATGACCACAACTCTTATTATGGGATGGCAACATTCATATCCTACCAGCTCATTCTTCCAACTCCACATAATTAGGAAGGGAAAAAAAAAAAAAATCAGAAACAACACAGAGCAGGAAGCTGTCTTTTTCCTCACACCACTCCTCATGCATTATTGTTGCCACATCTTACCCACAGCATAGCATTTGCCCAAACTGATGTTTTTCTTATGAAAAGAGAAAAAGCAATTTTTAGGAGTCCTACAACTGGTAGGACATAATCAATTTAAGCCTAATGATTAAAAAACCCCAGGTATATATTTATAGTTAATTTCTACCATAGAACAGCCTTCACCAGATGCTCAATTGCATTTCATCCTTAAGAGCAAACAAGGGCTCCTGCAGATTAGACCTTTCCAGCAGAGCTGTTGCAGATGGGCAGATCGTGGTGTCCTGCTAACTATCACGGAGACCACAGCGGTACAATGATTCTACTTACTAAAAGCAATAAGTTAAAGTAAGCACCACAAAGGGAAGAAGAGTGGCATGGTTCTCGCACATCATTCCTCTCAGAATTTTTTATAAACTGCAGGATGGACCCATGTTCTGCAGACAGGGAAATTCAAGCGTAGTGGCTGTGTTACAAAACTCAGTGAAAGATCAAATGCCTAATAATCCTGTACACCAGGGCTGGTCATCCCCACCTCCAATCCATATAATCAGCAATCCCAGAAACCAGCTGTTTCTGTGTGCACATTAAAGATCTGAATAAGAATATAAACAATGCAAACCACCTTCCACAGTTTAGAACTACAGCATGATATAACCGCAAGTCACTGCAATTAGAAGTTTTGGGTTTTTTTTAAAAAAAGTCCATGTGTGCCAAATACAGCTCCACTGTCCGCTGCTGAGTTTTAATGACAACTGCTGCATCTTGCAAAGCTGTTCAATAACAAGGTATTACACTTTCCCTCCAGGACCAGAAATCAGGTGCTGTCACTTATCTACATAAAAGGCATATGTAGGAAAATATCCCACAGCCATGTGGCTCACACAGCAATCAATCTCAGACACCCTCTGCACAAAGAAATTTGCTCTTATTACAATATATTCATTGGTCAGCATGCTAAAAATCTCCAGTCAAGATTTCTGGCTTTTCCAATTAAGCTTACAGACAAAAAAAGTCTTTTTTTCTTTCCTTTAATGACATTGCCATTTATTGCAAAGCTATGATGAGTTCTTATCTCATTGTGGTGCCCATGATAACTCATTATTTGCTGAACTTCACTTTTTGATGTATGAGGAACAGCAACATATACTTAAATAGCTCTATTTAAACTGGCCCTATAGTTGAAACAAATCATTCCAAGAACAGCACTGCATTACAGTCAGGACTGCTCAAGTTTAGGATATGATATTCTTCAGTATTCACAGAGCTCAATATCTTCAAACAGAAATTACTCAAGCTGATATATCTCTCATTATTATTAAGTCAAAGTTCTTCCAAATGAGAAGAGGATGATTGATAGTCTGAGATTACCAGGGCCAACACAGTGAGAGATCACACTCTTTATGGCCACAAGCAAAGCCCAGGAGAGCTCAGCTGCCCCACAGCCGAGTGTGCTGGGAATCCTGCAAAGCACCCTCAGCACCTCTTGTCCAACAGCCCACATCTTGGACAAGAGGTGCTCCCTCATTCAACACCAGATCTGTCTGGTGCTGATGGGTAACAGAGCACTGTCTAGTCCTTCTAGGCCACAGATGCAACGCAAGCTTTCAAACTTCGTAAGAAGGAAAAACAAAAGAACCCACAAAACCAACACATGCAGCAGCATAGCTCCAGGCCTCTCCCCTACCCCTCCAGTTACTCTCCAGAAGATAAATGCTGTGAGATGTCAGGACCTTTTCAGCAATAAGCAGCACTGCTTGGATCAGGTTCTTTGCTCTGCTTAACACTGATGGGATTGTCTTAAAAATTCACATTGCATCTGGATTAGAGGTGGGGAGTGCAGTTCAGTACATCTAGAAACACTTTGGGAAGCGAAAACACAGTTATTGGCCTGGCCTGTTCACTACTAGTTGCCTACATCAGATGCTGATGGCACACTGGTGTCACAGGAGAGAAGCAGCCAGATTCACATGCCCTATAATCGCACCTAAGTCCCTGTATCTTTTATTTCCTTTCAGCTGACCCCTGGCCTTCAAGCACAGAGCCTTAGGTGGAATTTAGGCCATGAGAACCTGGTCTTCAGCCTCTCAGCAAGGGGAAATACCCACAGCTGACTCCTGCAGGAAGATACAGAACATGTTATAGGAGAAAATACACCGGCTGAGTGTACACATACAAACACGCACAGCAATGCAGCTCTTCTGCCTCAGGGGTCCTGAGACTTTGACCTGACAAAGAAAAGCAGACCTGAATTTATATACATGGAGCACATTGCAACTGGATACTGCAGATGAAGTGTGCAATGTGAACAACCTCCACCTGCTGATCGCACTCTGCAGGATCCAGAAGCCAGTTCGCAAAGCAAGACACTGTATGTATCACCCCCTCATCCCTATTACCACTGTACTGCTTACCAAAGTCAAGTTACCAAAATGTTTCCAGGAGCATGGGGAGTGTTATTTCCTTTCCATAGCTGTTACGTATCAGAAAAGACTGTAAGTAGATAACATCTCAGGCACAGGTAAGAAAGATGGCAGTTAACATATCCAAATCTTTTTCACTCGCAAGTACATGCCCTGAAATAAGCCAGAAATGTTTATTACACTATATTATAAACATCAGTCATGAAGCTAGAGAAAGTAACAGAGTGTAGCTGCCTGAAAGGTCTTCTCCAGGCTATTGTGTATCAGAGGAAAGATAAAAGCAGAAGCTTGAGACACAAAAAGGAAAAGCTCTTCCCAGATACAAAGCTAGCACTGGGCCCTAATATGAAGGAGTATTTCACTCTCCAGAGCAGAGAGGCTTTCTATGACACCATTTCACATCCCAGCTCCAGAGTGCCCTCTCAAAAGCACTTTGGGAGAGAGGAGACAGATACAGTCTCTCTCATGCAGTGTTCAGCTTCAGCAGCACAGGAGGATTTCACAATCTCTGCCTGCAGTCACAACAGTTCCGAAGGAAAGGGGCACAGATGTTCTCACCTCAGAACAGGAATGCCACTGCAGAAAGCCTACAGATCATCTCCCTCCCCCCAAACCCAAAGTACAGTAGGACACAGGCCAGTACTTCACACCCCTGAGCTCAGAATGTCTCTGTCTAGAGTCAGCTAATAAGAGATGTTAAGAACAGAGCTGGATCTTAAACTCACCCATCACAAAGAAGCAGAAAGGAGGTTTCCCCATCTATGTGCTAGGAACCTGTCCTTCAAAAAGCTAAAAGTTCTTCACTTCATATACAAGGCACTAGCAGTGGCCACAAGTCTGTGTCCTCCATGCTCAGCTCCCTCAGGTGATGCAGATGGATGATTTCATCCCTGCCATTCCCACCCCAACCCAAGTTGGCTGAGGCCTTGCAGAAGCAGTGCCCTAAACCTCCAGACTACTCTGAGCAAGATGGAGGGATGACTCTCAGCTCCTGCAGCAGAAATGAGCCTGTCCTGCAGAACAGACGATGGTTAAAATGCAGAGCAGGAACAGGGAGCAGAGAGGTTCTTCCTGTTCCCACAGCACTCCCCAGGGAGAAAGACCCACTGGTCCCAGCTCAGAGAACAATAGGTCCAAACACCAAAGGCGCTGGGGGGAGGCAGTGTATCCTGAACTCTACCTCATCTCCAACTGTCCTTCAAAAGACAGAAACAGCAAAGGCATGTCCAATCCCATGGGCATGTGTTTGGTGAGTTTCAAGAATGCCTCAGGGAGCTTCACCAGAAGAACATCCAAGCTTCTACATTTAGGTTTGAACTGCATATTGAACTGGTCACTGCCGCAAGATGAGGACATTTCCAGTCATGCTCAGCAACAGATAAAGATAACAATAGATTTCTTAAAGTGGAGTCAGGGCCTTGGTCTTCTTGCAAATCAAGTGAAGGACAGAATATATACGAGGTAGTCAGTTTACATGAACAATGACATGATTTTTTAAAAATCAGACTTTTTTCTGTATGCACTCAATACTACTAAATTTTGCCTTGTGCTGTGCAAACCATAGAAGGTTAGAAGCAAAACGTCTTCTCCCACACTTGATGTTACACCGGCAGTGCTAGATGCCCTGCTGCTCATCTTCTCCAGGGAACTACCCCACTGCTCCCATCCACTCCATGTCACACTCAAAAAAACCCAGTTCATTGCTGTTACTCCCATTTGCCAGTTCTTGGGCCACTGAGGAAGCACCACAAACAAAAGCGAACAACATGCAACTGCTCTTCTGTTTGCATGTCCCAAGGATTGGCTCTGCACGCTGGTGCCTGAAGAACAAGCATATTGCAAAAGCATTATGTCTCCAGTGGCAAGATGGATGGGAAAAGTGCCAGCCACTAGCTGTAACCCTTTTGTCATGCCAATTGCTGGCTGCTATGAGGATGTACGTTAGATACCTCCTTAGAAGAGAGCTCTGCATCTCATCCTTCCAGATGGAGGAGGAATGATTCATACGCACATAAGCAATGTTAGAATGACGGCTGAAAACATTTTCTTTCTATTTTCTATTTTGTGTTGCAGACATGCTCAGGGGCCTTAATCACAGCAAAAATTGAACTGAAGACGATGACACTGTGCCCCAAGAAATGCACGTGCAAAACCCCAATGCTGCTTCTGACTGTTGCACACACACACCTCACATGCCTCATTCCCCTGCTTTCTCATGTTCACAGCATTTCTCTGCACAGAACATGACAGAATAAGTCCACTTACACAGCCTTCACATCGTGCAATGACAAATACAGGGGAAAGCGTCCAACAGACAGATCAGGTGTCAGCAGCTCTAAACTGACCAAGGACTGACTTGTAATGCAGAAGCAAAGCAAAGGATCTCTTTTCTTTCCAGACACACCAGGGACCAAAACGTACACATTTACTAGGCCTAGATGGCTGATAAATGCAGAATAGACAGAAGGCTCAGCAGTCAGAGCACTTGTCTGCACAGTGCCTGTTTCTTTCATGGAGGCCACTGTGTGTATCCTCCTCCCCACCTGACCTGCACAGCACCTTTGACACATGCTCCTCTCAAGGGCCCCGCATCCTGTGAATCCCACTCTGTTACTCAGTACTAACCCGTAAATTCCCACCTACTTACTTTCCTCTGGCCTCTCTCAGATTTGTGAAGTCCTTGGAATAGAGATTATCTGTAAACACCTGGAAAGCACCTGGAATATCCTGAATCCTACTGTAAGTAAATAAACAGCAACACAAGCACGCAAGACGTATATTAAGCCAAGTATATAGCAGTCATCTCTGACAACAAAAGTGAGGGCTATAGCTTCTTCCTACAGTAGTAAAAAATTTACACTTTGGGGTACATCCACTGACCAGGAAAACCTTCAGATTTTCCTTCCCTGCCATCCACTTCCCTCCTTTCCCCATCACATTATCCATTTCTGAAATCCATGCCCCACTTTTTATTATAAATTATTCTAATCAGTTTTGTGGCATGGCAGAAATCCAGCATAACCTTCAGAAATATGCATGCACATACTGGCTATATAGCTTCTTCATTTCATAGCAGCCTTTCACAACAGCCTGGTGCAAGTCTGGCAGGATTTGGCAACCTTCCTAAGCAGCACCCCTATGGTGGTGACCCTTTCCTAAAGGCTGCTAGATACATTCACCTACACAACTTCCTTTCTTTGTAAAAGAAAGACTTTTCCTTAATCTCATTAAAGCTAGGAAAAAGTGTTCAAGCAGGAATTTTTCCTCTATTGTTTTTCAGGCTGAAGAAGTGTGACTTGGGGGTGGTGAAGGGGCTAGAGAAAACATCTGCAGTTCAACACAGACCTTTCCCACCCCACCCTCTTCTGACTGGAAAGATATAAATAAGGCTGGGTTTGGTAATCCTTCCAGCTCCTTCAGAATCAGGGTTGAAGTGGGGAAGAAAGGGAAGGGAAAAAACCAAAAATAAGACAAAAAGCCACAGAAAAGCCCCAGAGATAATAAGGAATCTTAACTTTTCTTGAGTAAGGAGCACAGGCTACTTTCATAGCTCTTAAAAGAAGCCCTACACAGTTTGTACACTCATGCTGCAGCAGCTCCAGAAGGAATTTGGATCTGTGGCTTTCCCATAAAACTAGTAAGGAGGGCTGAACCCTACATTGGGGAGGGAGAATAAAAACACACAAGCAATTTGAACACAGAGCACTACTGTCTTGATAAATAACATGTTAAGAACTCATCTGCAAGTCTGTCTTGACCAATAAGGGGCATAACTCAGGAAGATACAGTAATACTAACATGCAATTAGTCACTACTGTAAGCACTTTAACTCTGGATTTCTTGGATTATAACATTTTAAACACTGTTGTTTTATAGGGGTATGACAGCTGTCCAAGCAACACAATCAAATTATGCTACCAGGACATTCAGGCAATGGATTATCACAGCAAAGGAAATGGATTATCACAGTTTTTATTCTGAACAAGGGACGATTATCTCTTTTTGAATATGGCAGGGGGGAGAGCAGAAGACTATACCTGAGATTTTTTTTTCCCCCCCTTTTGGACTTTCCAAGGTAGGAATGCCACAAAAATCTGCCCACCTGAAGAGACAGAAACTGCCTTTCCCTAGACTTTGCACTGAATTATCTGAAAACAGGGAATAAATGAAAAATATTCCAAATCAAAGGGCAGTTAAACCAGCCTCCCTGTGTTGGCCAAATGCTGAAACGATGCCTTATTCCTGGGCATGTTCCCACTGCATTCCTGGCTGCTACCTCTTCCACTTGGTATCAGGCAAAGACCATCACCACCACCAGGCCTAGAGACTTCAGCTGTTTCGAAACTTTACAATCAGATATGTTCCCTCTTGCAGGAAGGAAGGCTGCTTACCTTCCAAAAACCTTCAAATTAGCAGGTTCAGCAAAGGACTGGTGTGTTCCTTTAAAAAGGTTTAATAGTTTAACTGTTCTCTTAAAAAGGCTGCACCTTTTACCTTTACATCCCCACAGAAAACCTATCTCATTTTATACCTTAGTTCTCACATTGCATCACAAACAGAACACTAGCTTTTTTAATTTCACAAGTCTTGTTTGTTTGTTTTTAAACAGTATTTTTGTACCTTCAACACATACATACATACTTTTTTGGTGCATGGTATTCAAGAGGCCCTGATTCTGACCTCAATTTCTTTGGCAATGGCCAAATATTCCTGCACAGGATGAGGGAAAACCCACTAAGTCTTAATAACATCCCTGTGATGCAGAGGTCACAAGTAGCCATGACATGTTAAAGATGAGAAAAGACTAAAACAGAGAAAACAGCGAAATAAACAGAAGCAGAAGAAATAAATAAAAAGCAAAAATAGAAGTGAGCTCCATAAAGCATAGAAGCAGCAAAAAACATGCTTTGCTACAGCACAGGGCATGTGTCTGAAGCTGATGACACCTGGGTATTATTCCTGGCTGTGGTTCTGACTCCTCTTGGATGACTGCACCAACTCATGTCATACCTCCAACAGGCTCTCCCTTCACATTTTCCTTTTGGAGTACGGGTCAGAGGTGCTGAACCTTTTCTTTGCCAAGGGCAGAGGACACTAAATATTACTGGCACTGCATACCTCAACATGTGCCTTCGCACTGCATGACAGCAGCATAACCACTCTTCATACCAAAACCAAGAAGTGTGGGCCACAAAAAACAGGAGCTGGATGCCAGTCCCCCAGATTTCACATTCCCACTGTAAGCTTTTTAAGGAAGGATCAGTTGCTATTTATTTGTACCCTGCATAGAGCTGTTATTTAGAGCTGTTAATGTGATTCTGTAAGCAAGCAGCAACACTGGTAGTTGATTAAGACTAGAAAGAACAACAAATGGAAAAAAAAAATTGGCTAGAAAGAAGCAGAGATAGAAAAGGAATTCAGCAGGACAGAAAGAAGGAAAGCAGACAATGAAAAGATACCTAGAAGAAAGCAAAAAAAAACCAACCCCACAACAAACAGAAGTGAAAAAGGCATCCACAGGAATATCTGACATCATTTCAACAAAAAGCAGAGTGTGTAGTTTTGTTGTAGTTCTTTTGGTTTTTTGTTGGTTTTTGGTTTTGTTGTTGTTGTTGTTGTTGCTGTTTTTTTGGGGTTTTTTAATGAGAATGTTGATTTTGGATAATCAAAAAGGCAGTATTTTATTTTGCCCCACAGCAAATATATGAATATAGACTTCTAAATTTTAAAGCAGAAAAATCCAAGCTCTCAACGTACTTGTTCTCAGAACTAATGGTTTAATCACATCAGTAACAGCTTATGAAAAGACAGAGAAGTGACTACAATTCCTTCTCTTATCTAGGAGCTACTTTTTCAGGCTCACCATCACTACTGTAATTTTAGTTACAAAAAACTTTATCCTCATTATTTCTAGGGACGTTCCTCCCTATTTCACACAGTAGGAGCTAAAAATATTTTGTTCAGGTTCCGCTGAGATCTCTTCATCCCTGGTTTTCGGTTTGTTTTTTTGGTTTTTTGGGGTTTTTTTTTGGTTTTTTTTTTTTTTGTTTTGGTTTTTTTTGTTTTTTGTTTTTGGTTTTTTTTTTCATTTCAGTGTTCTTAAACTGTCCTTAACTGGACACCCATGGCAATGCCAGAGATATGAAGTACTGTATATCACTACGACTACAGGCAAATATTTTAGAGAATCAGGAATTTACTTGCCTACTACATTAGTCCAACTCTCCCGCCCTTCCTGTGACTTCACGGGCTCATAATCATTAGAAAGCAGAGTGTCATTTCTAAACTGTAGTTGAGCACTGAAAGCACCACGATGGCTCTCACTGGCTCTATTTAATTAGAGATTAGCAGAAACAATAAAGCATAGGGAGAATATAAACATAATTTTGCCAGTTTCTCAGTAAAAAGGTTTGGGTTACCAAAGAGATAAGAGAAGGGCTGCCTATTTTATCTGTACTACCGGGCTGGCAAGTTTACATTCACTAGAACCACGCCCCCATCAGAATTCCCTCTGAAATGTCAACACGAACCATATTATTAATTTTCCAAGTTGGTGACCTTTACTGTTGCCTGCATCAAATTCAGCATTTTGAACTGTTTCTATTCATACAAGAACATGCTCTGCACGTCTCACGATACCTGAACTCTGTACATACGCCACTCACATGTCACAAAACAGATGCTTGCTGCAGTGTCCCTGAAGAAGCTGCTGAGTTGGACCTTCCTGTGAAGTCCACCTTCCATAAAATCTACTGGATTACCATCAGTTATGCTGTCCACCACTATGGCAGACATGTTTGGAGGTTCCCCCAAAGCCCTTAGCGTACCTTAGCTTGAATAAAATGTTTCAGAGTATTTTATTGAGGGTCACAGCATACAGACATTTTAAAATAAAAAAAATTGATTATGAACTTCAGTTTAATTTCAATCGGGAAGAAGAAAAAAAAAGCATAAAGTCCTTGAATTAGGCAACAGCTATTCCCATTTACTGCTCCTCCCAATTAAAATGTTTTACATGGATCATCAGAACTTAATGCATCATATATGTTACATAGTGCTCAACATAAGGCTGTCGATCTGTCATTTCTCTGTAAGCGCTTAATATGATAAATGATCTGGTTACTTTCTAGTATGAAAGCAGGAGAAGCTTTGAGACAAAGAAATAAAGGCCAATGCATATTATGGATCTTGCAGTGATTAATATCAGCCCTCCTGACTCACATCTACGAAAACAGTTGAGGTCACTATTTCTCTTTTATTTTTACCATGGATTTCAGCACATCTCATCAGAACCCTCCAAACACTCGAGATAATTTAATTTGAAACAGGGATGTCAGGAACACACAGCATTTGAGTTACAACAAACAATGCCACACCAGCATGTCATAAGAAAAATAAGTGACCTTCACTTTTGCCTCTGTTGACAAACAGACACACTTGAAGCCACTTACAGGCCAGGATGTTAGTGTGATTTCTGGAAGACAATCTAATAAATAAAAATTTAAGAGAGATTTAAAAAAAAAATAAAAATCTGACTACTTATTGTCTGAACTGAAGAACCTGCCTTTCCAAATCAACTAATGGTTTGGCAAGCCTATGTGGAAGGCAGAAAAACAAATAGCATCTTCTTTAACATGGAATCAGCATTTTATTGATTTCCATAATGCCATCTCTACAGCTTAACAAACTCACTCAGCTACTAATGCTAATTCAGTGATGCTATGGAGCCTTCCCATATAATTATACACCCTCCACTTTGCCAAGCCCCAGGGCACTGTTTCTAACTTTCCAGAGGACCACTGTACCAAAAGTAGAAACAAAAAAACCCTCTTTTTCATTACCCAAAGCAAACTGCCAACCAAATTTTGCTTATTTAAATGGGAAATGAGAGAGACTTAATTTTTAAGACAGGGAGTAATCTACCAGTCTGCATGTGTTTTCAGATTTGATATCGTGACAACAAATTCTCATTTAAACTCTTCTTCCCACACCTATTTTTTGTCTTCCTGAGAGTACACAGCAATACAACATATAAATATTGCAACAATTGCGATTTCTAGGGAGAGATTCTAAAGTCCTCCTCAACTCAGAAGTGTTTCAAGGGAGAGATTCAGAATGAGACATAGAGACTTTTGTGAATGTCACTATAATTAACATTATTAAAAAATTGTAAAATGTTACCATTGCTATAGGAAATTTTTTATAAGCAAACACATATTGCAAAGATATTTTTAGTAAGTTTTTTTCTCTTTTAAAAACACCTTCTAAACCAAATTAAAGGAAAATATCTTCTCCAAGTCTAAAATCCAAAATGTGCTAAAAAATGAAGTAAACTCTGCCATTTTTTTCTCCATTTCTCTGAAACAAATTCAACAGTCCACAACCAAGCGGACAGCTCCAGTATACTTCAGTGAGAGTTTTGCTCAATTATAGACTACAGAATTTGGCCCAATTAATCTAGTACTGTCTATGTGGAAAGAATATGGTGGAACTGTGCAGTGTAAACACCCCCCCCAAATGGCTGTATCTAGTCCTCTTTCTTGCTCCCCCCCACTTCACCCTGTCTTGATGTTTCAGATCCAACCGTTCTGTATTCACCATCTCTGTCAAGATTCAATGTGCCGTTTGAGCTAAAATAGCTTAATTTTGCTATGGTTTCCTACGCATATATTAATTTGGAACCGGTTAATCTATTTTCTCTGAGAATGGTGAAATGTGTGGATTTTCGTTCAAACAAACAAACAAGTTGACAGTATCAATACAGAATTGGAGAGCCTCTAAAAACAATCTAGTTTGCATAATTAATGTTAATTACAATAACATCTCAATCAGTGACACAAAAGCTTTGCAATGAACACAGTCATAGGAGGAAGTGAAAACATGAAACAAACATGAAAGAATTGTGTCTTGTTCTGAAAGAGTATCAAGCAAACTTTCAAGAGATTTATAAATAAGAAAATAAAGGCAGAAGACAGTTCTGCTTTGTTAGACATATTTTCTTTACAGGCTGCTTAGTACGGCGTTTTCTTCTGAGATTGTAAAAAAGACGGTGGATCTGAGCTGTGGACACACCAGATAATATTATCTTTCTACAACATCACACCCAAACCATTATCAACTGCTTTAAAGAAAAACAACTGAGGGCCTGATGCTGCTGCCAGTGATTTCAATAGCAAACATTTAAACAATGCATGTGAATGTTTGGGGGGGTTCTGGAAAAGGAAGGGAAAGGGAAAAAAAACCCCTCCCAACTTGAACACCAAAAGTAGGTATGGATTTCCTCGGCACAGAGGAATTTCAGGACAAGATAATGAATTTTTCAACAATCTTTTTCCTACTTTCCATAGCAACAAGGAAAAGCTAAACACACAGGAAACTTACCTGTCTGTTTCACTGGTAGCACTGGTGGTCTTAAACAAGGGCTTTTTGGTACAGTCACACAGCAGCTTTACATTTAATCCTCAGGAGTTTTCTTCAAACCCAAGAAAAAATAGTTATCCAATATATTCTTATTTCAAGGGAAGGTCAAAAAAAAAAAAAAAGTGGTTACAAAAAAATAAGCGCCACTCTACCTCACCCGGATTGGTACTGTAGTACACAAGTAGTCATACAAGCATCGCAGGGAGTACTTGCGCAGTAAAGTACCATTCAGCGTGAGTAAGGGTGGCGTAATTGGGTCTGATGAGAGAAGGAATCAGAGCTTGTCACGTCACACTACTACAGGGGCCCTTCTGAAAATACGGGTTTCTTGATTACTTTTCACATTAATGCAAATCTGCTCCATTAAAGTTAATGAAGTTACACTGGTGCTAAACTAGTATCAGAGGAGAAGTAGGCCCACTTCATACTGATTTAAGAGACCACAGCTTAAGGACTCCCCATAAAAGAAAAATAACAGACATTTGCAAAGTTTTTTGGTTATGTTGAGCAAGTTACTTCTTAGGATTGATTTGGCATCAACCTCAGAGCTGACTGGTTTTTTGTTTCCCTCCCTCTCCTTACAGATAGAAGAAAGACAAGATTTGTTAAAGACTTCATTTCCTCTAGAAATTTACTGGTCGTCAGCATACTTAAGACTACACTTAAGCAGCCACTGACTAAAGCCGTACTTCACTACTTCTCATTTACAAGAGTGCTTGCCTTAAAAAAAGCTTCACGTAGAGGATTCTCAGAATGGTGCTTGGCTTTTCCTCTTAACAAAAGTTCAGTAGATTTATTTTTCAGATGTCTGAGAAAGATGATTTTGGAGTGCCGTGACATTTGGTAAACCCTCAATTCAGCAATTAGTTTCCATGCTATATGAATTACAAAAATCGAGCAATTAATAACTAAACGCAGCAAAGTACTAAGGCTTCAGACGTCTTGTGTATGGAAACGTTGCTGTACTTGCTGGGGTTTTCCATGTATGTTTTATTTTAGCTACTCTGAACGCACAGCACACGAGAACATACACCACATTCACGTTTCTAAAAATACATTAAGGAGGGAAAAAACATGAAAATCAATAGCAATGAAATAGAGACGCAAACATTTTACATTAAGTGCTCCTACTATCAATCCAAGCCACCAAAACTCCCCACTGCGAACCACGGCTTCACCCTACGACACACGCATTTTCCTGACACGCCAAGTCAAGCCCAGGTAACACCGAAACATCCAGGCACGACAGGGTGGGGGAGGTGGATAGTGCATCTGGAAATTAAAAAAAGGTGGGTTTCCCTGGTTTTCCGAGAAGGATAGTGACCGGAGCCCGGTCCGGAGGGGTCTGACCCGCCACTCGACCCGGGTGGCTTTCGGGAGCCCCTTGACCCTGACATCCACCTTCGCCACCGCCTCAACGGCCGTCTCGATCAAGAGGAGGGGGGAACCAAAAAAAAAAAATAAAATTACAATCAAATGTGTCATCAGCAGCATGACACGCATTTGTAATTGGCAACGACGCCGGGGTTTTGGTTTCTGGGGGTTTTTTATGTTTTTTTCCTCCCCTTCTTTTCCAGTCCGAGGGGGAAAGTACCTCCCCGGCCGGTGCTCGGCTGCGCCGAGGCAAATACCCCCAACTTTCAAACAGTTGGCAGCCAGCGGAGCCACCCGGCCCGCCGCCCCCCCGGACAACCGGGGGCTACCCCGGCCCGCCGCCTC
>NW_020799097.1:123015696-123069788 GCF_003259725.1 Athene cunicularia | reverse complement strand
TAACTATCCTTCAAGAGCAGACATGCTGAGCGAATCTGCCTTGTTAAAAAAAAGAAGGAAGCTACTTGCACATGGCAGCAATTCCTGGGGCTGTAAATAGGTGAAGACACTTGGGGAAAAGCGAATTTAACTTGTCAAGGGCATTATTTGTGACTTTCTTCCTGTCCATGCCAGTTGGGCAGTACTTGCTACACTAATTGCTGAACACAAAGTACTGCCATCAAAAATTCATCGATACTATTATTTATTTCTTTTTTTTTTTTTTTTTTTTTTTTTTTTTTTTCCTGGCATTCTTAGAGAATAAACTGCGTCTCAGGTTCCGGTGTGATGTCAAAATTTGACAAGATGAATGAAAAAAGTAATAGCATTGACAGCTCCGTTACACAGCACAATTCCTCTTGTGCTGCTGAGGGGAATTGGCAGATAGGAGCAGTATCAGTGGACTAATGTTGTTTACACAAATGATTAATATTGGGGAAATTTATTTTAGAGTGGGGAAGTAATGCCCACTAGGAGGTTCAAACAAATAACCGGAGCCTTACTAAGAATTTAATCCTGGTGAAGGAAGTAAGATACTCAAATTGTGTTTCACCTCTTCATCTCTACACGCAAACTCTTGAAACTAAGACCTGCTTTTTTCACAGTAAAAGCATAAAATAACTGATAGAGTTTTGCAAGATAAGGAGATAATGCTATCAGAATAAGGGACTACATTGGCATTTTCCCAGGCTGCAAATATACAGTTTTGTTTGCTTTAAAAACTTGTTCCCTCGACAGAGTGCTATAAATACAGATTTTTTTTTTTTATTTTGGCATCCACAGTAATTGAAGAGCTGAAAAACTATAACCTGCAATAATTTGTTCTTGGTTTTAACTTTAGAAATAGTGGGACTAATTACAATTTTCTCCTGCTTGCTTTTATCAAGATCCAGGAAGCTGGAGTGAAGATTTCACAGTTCCTCATTTGAAGCAGGAGTGTTAAATCATACACCCAAAAAATGGCCTTCAGGGTCATCCCTTCGACATCATCTAAGGCATCATCCTGCTAGCTGTCCTATAGTCCATAGCATCTTGCAAGAAATCAGGGATGGATGGTACTCAAATTGCTCTAATATGAAAGACAAATAAAACCAGTAAGGCCATCCGGTCAGGAAAAAAAGAAAGAAATTTAAAAAGTAGTGGCATAAGAGTTAGTAGACTTTGAGTGGGATTTTTCTTTCACTGAAGAGCAGAAGTGAGGTCTTACACCTTCCTGCATGTCTAATGCTGGCACACAGTGAAGGTTAAATTACCTATAATATTTTGTTAGAATTTTATCCACAAACGCTATGGAACAAACCTGACTTGATGCCTTTGGGCTTTCTCCTAACACCTTCTTCTTTGTACCGAGGGTCTAGGGACTTTCTTACATGCAGAATTCCTTGGGCAGCAGCACTGCTCTGCTCATCAGCTGTATAAAGCCATAAATCTTTCAATTCTAAGATAATATTGGGAAAATAACGTTTAATAACTACCCTGTTTCTTCAGTCTGGTTTGAAATCGTCTGAAGGCTTACCCACCCCGACATGTTCATAAAACTGTGAGGATTTGTTGACTGATATTTCCTTTCCTGTTGGAATCTGCTGAGCTCTGCTAGTGTATATGCTCTTGCTTTAACTGCTCTTGGATTAGAATAAACTGAATCCACTCTATTGTTCTTTTATTGCATTTTATTTTACGCACACTGCATTTTGCTTTCCTTTTGAGTGACTGGCTGTTTGCATTAAAATTTATGAATACAGATGTGCACAAACCTGTCCATTGAAACCCAAGACTGTTACTTTGGTGCAAGGGATTAATTTCAGGTAGTCATTGGAAATAACAAAGGATTTTTATGAGGGATCCCTGTATTTGAATTGATAGCAAAGGCAGACAATTTAAGATGGGTAGGGGTTTTTTTCTTGACATAGTAAGAGGTTAAAATACTTGCAAGGTTTTGCCGCCTTCAGCAGTGCTTATGCACTGATTGGTGCTTGGCGACTTCTGAGCACTGCACAGAAGAGGGCTTTGCATCAGATTCTGTGCAATTTGGCAAATAAAATGAAGAACAGCGTAATTACCATTCAATGATAGAGAAATAAATATATATATATAGAGAGAGAGACACACACACCCCCTTCAAAGAACTGAAAGGAGTGGAGATTTCAGGGTAGATTGTAATTTTGTAATTGTATCTTCTTTAAGAGCAATATTCTGACAGAATTGAGACAGAAATTGAGCTCATGAATTCGGGCACGATTGCTTTTGGAGGGTGAAAGTCTGTAAGCAATCATCCTGCTCTGCTGCTACAACCTTCTGTGGGGGCTCTGTGTGCGTGCTCCCAGAGACAGCAACCCAGGTAGTATTTCATATCATTGCAGTGCTGCAGCTTTCCCAATAAACAGCAGTTTTTCTTCAGGGCCACCGCTGGTGAGGAAGTAATTATATTAAGATCTTGGCTTTTACTTTTAAAATCTCAATTTCAGAGTTACAGAGAAAAGTTTGAAAACATGGCCAGCTGCCGAAGGTGATTTCTGTTTGAGGTGGTTTAATTTGGGTTTTGTGAGTTTGGTTGTTTAGGGTCAGGCGTTTAGGAGCGTGTTTGCTTCAGCTGAACTGAACCAAGCTACTCTTCAGTTAGACTGTTTAGCAATTACAGCATTTCTACCAAACTGCTTCAACGCTGCAATTAACTTGTGCTCCTTAGACAAGAATCAGCTCAGTGGGGATAGTTGTTGTCCCTGGCTTGGAAATTCAGTAGCTCGTGCTCTGTAATGCGTGCGTGGTGCAGAACTCTGGAGGAAGGTCATGGGTCTTGGGTTTGGCTCTGGCTTTACCTGAAGGTTTCCACAGCTGCTTGTACGGGGTTTGTGTGGCAAGGATTTGGTAGCAGGAGGCTTTGGGGGTGGCTTCTGTCAGAGGCTGCCAGAAGCTTCCCCTGTGTCTGACAGAGCCAGTGCCAGCCCGTGCTGAGACGGACCCACCACTGCCCAAGGCCGAACCCACCAGTGACGGTGGTAGCACCTCTGCGATAACGTGTTTAAGAATGAGGAAAAACCAAACAAACTGTAAAGCTCAGCAGAGAGAGGAGTGAGAACATGTGAGAAGAAACTCTGCAGCCATCAAGGTCAGTGCAGAAGGAGGGGGTTTTGCCTGAAGGGCTGCACCTCGTGGGAGGGACCTACACTGCTGCAGTTTGTGGAAGACTGTAGCCTGTGAGAAGGACATGTTGGAGAAGTTTGTAGAGGACTGTCTCCCATGAGAAGGACCCCCACACTGGAGCGGGGGAAGAATGTGAGGAGTCCTCCCTCTGAGGAGGAAGGAGCGGCAGGAACAACGGGTGATGAACTGACTACAACCCCCATTCCCTGCCCCCCTGTGCTGCTGGAGGAGCAGAGGGAGAGAAGTTCGGTGTAAAGTTAATCCCAGGAAGAAGGGAGGAATGGGGGAAAGGTTTTATTTCTCATTGGGTTTATTTCTCATTATCTTACTCTGATTTTGATTGGTAATAAATTGAACTAATTTCCCCAAGTCGAGCCTGTTTTGCTGAGATGGTAATCCGAGTGGTCTCCCTGTCCTTATCTCAGCCCACGAGCCTTTTGTTATATTTTCTCTCCCTTGTCCAGTGGAGGAGGGGAGTGATAGAGCGGCCTTTGGTGGGCACCTGGCATCCAGCCAGGGTCAACCCACCACGCTGCCACAGAAGTCACTAGAGAGAAAGAAACAAAGCAAAAAGTAGAAGGAGCTCAGGCAACCAGGTCTGCTCGAGCCAAGTAGTGGGCCTGTAGCCGGCAGAGGTCCCAGGAGCTTGATGCAGTTCTCCCACCCTTGTAAAGGGGGAGGAATTCCCCTGCAGCCCATGAATTTGAGATTTCAAAGCTCAGATCAAATCAGGGTCTGGCAAGAAGGCCTGACCCCTCCCCGCTTGCATCCATATGTGTCTCAAGCTGTCAGAAATCTCTGGTCCCGGTGCCCTGGTGATATAAACTTCACTTTCAACTACGTTTTCCAGGGAGCATCATAAAGTGTGTGTCAGGTGTGTGTCCTCTTCAAGGGAACAGTTGCTAAAAATATTCTTTCTTTTGAGCATAATCGAGGTGATTTGGTGATTTCACAGAAAGACCTCAGAGCCTGGCTTTTTTACTGTCATAGTTGTTTACAAAATACGGTTGTTTAGTTAGTTATTTGCCTCAGGGAATACCTTTAAAAACCTGCAAATGCTCACTTATATGTGAATAAAAGCAGCGAATTACTTTAAGCTATGTTTACTTTTTGAAAACATTCCAGTCAATTAGATTAGTGGCTAGAAATGTTTATGGAAATGGAAAGAATTTAAGTCCATTTTAGAGGGTGTTCATGGAAAGCAAAATTTTTATCTCAAACACAGTCATCTTATCAGGTGTTAATTTATGTTCATCAACTCAGGGAACGCAACCCAGTATTATATGTCTGATTTGTTCAGGTCGTGTATCTCTCCTGTTTATCCAGACTCCTCTTTTTCTGCTGTGCTGCTTCCTATTCCTCTGCTATGCCAGGGATGGAAAATGTAACATTTTATTTGTTCACTTCACACCTTCTGCATTTCCCTCTGAACAGAGGGCTCCTTTCTTGAGCAACAGTGAAAATAAACCACTATCACAAAGCAAACTTGGGGCCCTGAAATATAAAACCACTCCCTGCAATATTTAAATTCCTTTGAAAACCATCTTCTGCCATATGTCTATAAACACTGTCCAGCTGCAACGAGCTTATAGATTCTTGGAGACCATCTGAATTTAGCAAAGAAATAACAATACCGTGTGCTGAGATACTGTCAATTGACATTTTAAACGTTTCTCTTGGATCTTCAGATACTTCTTATTCTTTTTCTGTTGGCTATTGTTAGGTAGAACTGGGAGCAAAGGTATCCTTGTGTGTAGTGTAATATACTTGTTTTTCTTAAATGAGCTTCATCTTTCTAAATAGTTATATGAAAATTATCAGGTTTATTACAGGACATACAATATAATGCTGCAGTTTAAAAAACCTGAGTTTTAACTTTAACGTCATTACTGCCATCACGTAAACAGGATAACATGCTTGCTCCAGCAGTTTAGCATCACGTTTCTGATCCCTTCTCTTAGCAAATGACCAAAAGAGAAGATCCAGAGCTCTTGTTTCAAGGAAACAGACCCTTCTTTACCTAAACGAAAAAAAAATCTCTAATTATTTTTATTCCTAAAGTGTGATATTTAAACATGTGTTTGTAAGCTTGCTCCATGCTGCTACTGTTGGTTAATGCTTTCAGCTGTCTGATGTCACTGTGTCCCCACACAGCACAGTCAAACACCAACTTTTCATGTCATTTTGAATCTCATATTAGTCCACTAATGTCTTGTAAGTACTTCTGCTCAAACAGCTTTATTGCCTGATTTACAAACGTTTCTGATCTAATACATGAATGTATAATGCACCAAGTTGCTTGTATTTTCCATTATCAGAAACCATACGGCATTTATTATATTAAAATACAATACTGAACACTTCACTCTTATGTCCAAAGTCCAAACCACAGTTAAAATAGCTGTTTGTTTTTTTTTTTTTCCTCTCGCACTTATCATAGAAACTAGCAGAAATTTTACACTGGCCTTTTAAATGCCTAATGGATGTTCATTTGCAAGCTTCCACAGCCAAGTGTGCTAGAAACATTAAAACTACCTGCACTACCAGTTGTCATCTGACTGCAGCCCATTTGGGGCAGAGGCCTTATGGTATTTCATGCTTAGGAATGGAGTGGTAGAACTGGAATGCTGACAAAAATACAATAAATAATAGCAACGAACCAAGCATAATTACTCTGTCAAATGCCAAGTGTCAAGTACTCATAGCCTGGATGCTTTCGTGTGGTCCATGAAAACGAGACTGAGTTGTAGGAAATACCCAGTGAGAACATTTCAAACAAGAAAACTGTAAGGTGCATGTGGACAAGCATAAATTCAAGCATAAATTACATCCTATGAGCTGTTTGTCCAGCTGGAGTTGCAAGTCCCTCAAAATCAGGATTTTATCATAGGAGAACTACCAGTTCTCCAGCAGTCCTTACACATTGGTGCTGGCAGAAAGTGGGGTATAAATGAAAGGAACAATTTTAAACATATGGCGATCTGACAAAGCGGTTTTATGATGCAGAAAGGTCAGGGCTGGATCTGTGTCGGTGGAGGGATAATTTGCTTTTATGGTTTATGAATGTGCCTCTCCAAAACTGAAGAATCAAGAACTGGAGAAGAAAACATAATTTTCCTGTGGTGGCTGTCCTGATCTGCTTTTAAAAAAGCCTTCCAGAGGCATCCTGAAATTTTACTGCTTTATCCCACATTTCCAGGGTGACCATGCAGTTTTCAAGGCAGGGCTGGAGCATCTCCAAATTGAGAAGGATGGAAAAACCCAGCGTTCTGGCTGCTAGTTGCAGCACAGCGTTTGGTGTGCCCAGGGCAATCCCTACATGCAAGGAGGCAATACAAGGATGAATCTGGACATGCTGATCTGCCTTTGAAAAAAAGGGTCTGTAGGCTTTCGTCTCTACAGAGGGGTGGTGTGAGGAGGGAGGACAGTGGGTTACGTGGCTTTTCAGTGTCACAGCATGCACCCTCCAGCATGGTCAGGTGAGAAGGGGCACTTTTCCTGTGCCAGCACACTTCCCATCCCCTTTCCATCAACTTTTTTTAAACTGGTGGCAGGCTGCTCACCTTAGCAGGGATAGCAAATGTCATTTTGTGAGACCTCTAAAGGAGCTTCATAATGATAATAAGAATTTTCTTTCTCTTACCCAATTTTCAGACCCTGTCCCACATAGCCCGTAAGAGCAGGTCATGACACAGCTCACAGTAAGATGTATTTAGCAAGAGCCTCATGCACACTGAGGTTTAAAAGTGTGATCAGAAAGTTGTGAAGGGACGAGCTTGTCAAGAGAAGGTAACATGCTCTTGTTTTGAGGCCAAATATTAAGCAGCATCCCCAAGTTCAAATATAGCTCTTGAATTATCTGTATCCTTTTTTTAATAAGCTATTTTCTAAAAATAAAAGTAATGATCTAAAAAAGCACAATACATTAGCTTTGGGACTAGCCGTCTGCAGCTGGATATGTGATTCCTCTCCAGGGAGAAAGACCCAGGCCCTGTTATTTCATTCCCCAGTATTGCTGCAAGCCTCAAACCCCCCAGGGGCTAGGGCTGGCATCGGTGCTGTAAATCCCTCCCCAGCAGCGGGACACAGCCCTGCAGCCTGCAAGTCCGAATAGATAAGCGTGGAGCAGGGTATCACACAAAACCAGAGAGGTAAAATGATTTACTTAAGGATAAGACTCATCTCTCCAGAGAAGACACCCCCAACCTTTGATTGCTTTATCTCTGGTGCTGATGGAGGTGCAAGGAATGGAGGCTCTCAGGTAGGGCGATGGTTAATTCAATATGCAAGCAGAAGGAAAATATCTTGCTACAGATTTAATTCCCACAGTTATCCTCTCTTACCTCTGTTGTAAACCTGAGGGCCTGCATGCAGGCAGGAGTGTTTCTGACAATAAATATACTGAAAATCAGCATTGTTTTGTTAAAAAAAAAGAGTGGATGTGCACCTCCAGTGATCTCTATTTTTCACTTCACTGAAGTGATTATAAATGGCTTTAACTCTCCATCAGTGCCTTTGCTGTGGACACTATTCGTTGTTTTTACCTCGCTGGCCATATTCAGGTGTATTGCATTTTTTACTCACATTTCCAAATGCTGCCTTTGACCTGAGATGGGGTGAACTGTGCTCCTGCAAGAGCAATTCAAAACTTATTGCTGTGGTTATTCACGCTGAAGGAGCACCCAGGATTGACACACAGGTACCATTTCCATCTGCATATCAGCTTGGTCCTCACTGACTCACCCACCAGCACAGGAGCAGGGCAGGGGCTGGAGAGACACAAATGTGTGGATGACAAGGGTGCTGGACTCTGTCCTTCGGAGAGTGAGTGTGGGAGCTGTAGCCTGGCCCCGTGGTCAGGGAAGCATCAGAAGATGTCATGGGCCAAAATAAGGGTCAGGGCTCAGCCCAGGGATGGGAAAAGACACACAGGGAAGTGCTTGGCAGGAACTGGGGACATTTGCCAAGCTCAATAGAGAGGTTTCCCCCTCTCTGGGCTTTATCCAGCCCTGCTGAGGAATAGCCAAGCCAATGCCAGGAACTGGAAAATGAAACTGTGCAAAGACAGAGAGAGAAAAAAAAAAAAAAAAGGCAAAAAAAGAAAGAAATCCAAGCTGAAAAACTGGGAGGAAAGAACACCAGAGTGAAAAAACGGTGTTCTGGAAATAATTTGTTCAGCCTGAATCCGTCGGGTGATTTCGATAGCAGAGAGGCAGAAACTTTGCCATGCTCAGGAATGCCGCGCTTGGACCTACCATTTTATTTACAACCTTTGTTTTGCTTCCCCTCCTGCACTGAGCTGAAGCCAGTGAGCAAGGCAGGGAGAGGGAGGGAGAAAAAGAGAGGCCGAGAGCCTTCTGCGGTCGGCGGGGCCTATAAATAGCCGGTGAAGTCTTCTAATACCAATGGGGTGCGTCATTATGGCCCTCCCCACTCTGCTCAGCAGCAGTCGTGCCAGCAGGAGCGGGAGCTGCAGCAGCACCCAGAGCCGAGCTGCTGGGCTTGGCAGAGACAGGGCTGGGAGAGGGAGGCCGGGAGGTGCAAAGGGGGCAGAACGCTATCAGCTGCAGTCTGCCTCGGGGAGAAAGGTGGGGGAGAATGAGCCACACGTCCTTACAAGCCCCCTCGCCTCGCCCGAGCCTTGCGAAGCATATTCTAGTTCTCACTCTTGTGGCTGCCCAGTTGGCACTGGGGAAATGCCTTTTTTCCAGAATAAATGGGAGTCAGAGGCTTGTGTCTTTAATGCTGGGGGGATTTCTGAAGTCCTGCTGTGGCATTCACTCCCCCACCTTGCTCCTCCTCACCTCATAGTAAGGGTCAGAGGAGGAAGAAGAGGCAATGGAGTAAATTCAGTGCCACCAGCCAGTGGCACCATCCCTTCCCTGCAGGGTAAAATGTTGCTCTCAAAGGTGACTAAAGGCAAAAGTCTGAGGGGTGCTAGAGGGGATTTCTAGCCCAAATTTCCCATCACTGTCACCACCACTAGAGATAACACTCTTGCAAATAAAGCTGCTGCTCTTGCCTGGTCTTTTTAAACCACTGCTGTTTAATCCAGATTTCAGGGCTGGGGTGTTAGAGAACCTGGCGTTTTCTTTTCTGAGCTCCCACTATTGCCCCCATAGCAGCAAGCTATGGCAAAGCATTTGTTGCAAAGAACCCCTACCTAAGACAGTATAAAATTCTTGCATAAATATGAGGAGGACTTTTTGTACTAAATAAAAGGACACTCCAGTAATTTTCCCTCTTTTTTTTTTTTTTTTGCAATACTGCTATATTTTTTGATATAGCTTCATATCAGTCATTTCTCTTCTCCATCTGCTTCATATTCCTTCATTTCGCCTTGGAAGGGTTTGCAAGCTCAGATGCAATTTGATGTATATTTGTAGAAGTACAGTTAATGGAGATCTCCTTATCAGGCACCAGTTTCAGTGACTTATGATGCCACTGATAAAAGGGTGAGGATGGACTGTCCAAATACCACTGGTTTCAACCATCTCACAAAAGAAATTTTTCATTATGGAGCATTGTGGAAATTGCTCATGTCAATCTAATGGAAACAAGTGAAGTAACCTGCTGGCAAATACTTCCTATCTGGGCCTATTTGCTCAAAAATTGACCTGTTAAACAAGAAGTCAGGCTGACACAGGCAGGTCTCTACCAAGCCAACGCCATGAGATATGCTCCCTTTCAAGGAAGATGGTAATTTCTCACAGATTTGGGGCTCTCTGTGGAGTCCACCAGCGCTGCATCAAAGTCCAGCGGAGGAATCATCTCTCCGTGAAATCGTTTCACATCCAGCAAATGGAGAGCCCTTCAGGCATCCTAATTTCCTAAATTTCCTGAAGATCTTGAAGATCTGGAGGAGTATGGAGCTGGCTAAGAGGAGACACATCACTCTGTGGACGTTTGAACACCCGGCAGGTTTATCAGTGCAAAACTCAGCACAGAGAGGCGGGGATGAGGATCTGTTTGGGTATTGACAGAGATCACTGGCACTTAAGGACCAGCATGTGGTGGGCTTTGCTGTGTCAGGGGAGACTAGAGTGCTTGCAGCAAGTGGTAAAATGTCAGAGAGAGTGGGATCATCCCTGTGCAGCATCAGCTTGCTCCCAAGCTGAGTGTTTGACTCCAAGCATCACTGGTTTCTCAGTGTGCAAAAAGTTTGTGCTTCAAAATACTAGGTTTTGTGAGCATTTTGGAAGGGTGGGTGCAAACGAACTAGGGATGCTGCCTCCCCTCCACCCAAAACCACCCTAAAATTCAGTGAAATAAAATTCCTGATGTGAAACTTCTGCATGGACTGACTTTTAAGAGGAGGCCGTGCATTTGGGAAAAATCAAGAAATTAATATAATAATATTATATTATCTAAAATACAATTATTATAAATTGAGCTCTGAATGAAAGAGCCAGGCTCACCCTCGGATATGCTCTTCTGCATCCCTTCACACCCAAGCCAAGCTCCATACAGGTTGCAAGAGCTTGGGATAGAGGTGGCTGTGCTCTGCACTGGGCAAATCCCATTCCTGTGGCTGTGATGTCTTGGGTGCCCATGTCCCGCTGGCTGCTTGCGTTTTTCCATCCTTCTGGAAATGTCTCCATCACACTGATTTGGTCGCCAGCTCTGCTCTCAGCAAAACACAATGGGAGCAAGAGCAGCCTCCCCAGGCAGACCTGTCTCAGTCCTGAGGAAGTCTTGAGGAACCCCGTTGCCCCATCTCACAGCACACTCCTCCATGTCCTTGTTAATTCGAATAAATTTGGGTATATAAGTCTTTTCACTGAGAAAAATAAAACATGAGGCTTAAAAGAGGTTCAAAACGTTTTTTTTTTTTTTCTAACAGTGAGGTCCATGCTGGCAACAGGCTTGATACGAGCTGGGATCTACCTTTCTGAACTGAAAACATGAGGATTACTCACATGTTTAAAAATAAGCCCATGTTGAAATTCCCTTGTTGGATTAAGACCTAAGCCCTGCAATTGTCACTCTTCCCACCAGAGGAAAGTGCCAGTGGCTTAACTAAATATACTGTCCGCATCACAGCCTGCCATTTCCAGATTGTTTCTCTTTCCCCCTTTACTGGAACTCCTCCACATTTCTGTAAGTTTATTTTACTTTTTGGTTGGTTTGCTTTTTTTTCATCAATTCATCACCTCTCCTGCTACGTCCCTTTCCCTGAGCCATATGTGATCTCTCATCCTGTCCCTTCCATATCTTCCTCATCTTTCTCTGCCTATTCACCACCCATTGCTTCAAACTTGGAAGAAAATACCCAAACTATAAATGGTGGACAAAATAAAGCTGAATTTACCCTGGCTTTGTGTCTCGTCTGTATCTAATGATATGCAAGTGCTGATAGAAGTTTTTTGGGGCAATTTGCTGTTAGGAATTCTCTCATGTCTAATAAGAATTGTGCTGACACCAAGCCATTTCCAGGACACCCAGCATTTGGGATGAGTCTGATGAAAGAAGTGGACTCGTGGCTTTGCTAAGAGCAAGAATGAGGAAAAGGCAAGGATTTAATCTAGTCCAGTGTTTTACTCTGTGCTTATTTTGCTTTGAAATGAAAAATGACCATGAACAGCTTTTAAGCATTTTGGTTTCTGTTTATTCACCTGGTCTGGCTTCTCTCTCCTTCTGCAGTTTTCCTTGCTGGAAAAGAAAAGAAGATGCTAAATAAAAATTTTAAAAAGGAAGCAAAATTGATTATGTTTGAGAAAAGCTTCACAGAAAACCAAAATGCTTCCGTTAAACTGAAAGTGTAGCACGGGCCAGCACCCCTGCTTCTAGTATACTACTTAGATACCAGCTGAATGCCCGCATGGTGTCATCTGCCCGTGGGCTTGCTCAGGGACTTGGCCAGACCTGGCTACTTAGCTCTGGCACTCTCCATCCATGGAAAGTGCTCAGTCAGGAGCAGCACTGAAGGTAGTTTTTGCCCTGGTTGCCAGCCAGCCCTCAGCTTGCCAGCCTGATTTCAAGGGGCTTGAGGAGATCACGGGCTGCCTGGGTCCTGGGGAGCTCCCTCGAATGCCACATCTACCGGCTGAGTGGAGGCTGCCCACGCACCCACAGCTGCTGCTTGGCACTTGCTTAGGTCGTGATCGTGCTAAAAATGCAGCAATAGAAACTGTGTGGTGTTTTACTGGTCACCCAAACCACTGCCACAGGAAAAAGTCCAGTCGTACCCAAGACACTCCCAGCGCAGGGAGTACTGGGACTCCTTGGGACTCCCCTAGGAGATAGGAAGATGTCGGCTCATCAGCTTTTCCCTCAGTGGGACGCTTCTACCCAAAGCCTTGGGGAAAATCCTTTTCTGTGCATTCATCTTGCATATTTCTAAATAAGACAGGCAGGGAGCAGCCTCTGGCCCCAAAGCTAAACATCAGGTTGGCTGTGTGTGCTCCCTGTGCACCACCCCATACACTGCAAAGGATTCTTACTCTATTTTTGTTTTTTTTTTTCCCAGTATTTAAAATAGCGTCATCTCTCTGTTGCAGCTTGCCAGCAAAAGGTTTTCATGGCATGACCGGGAAAAGGATTTTACATGCCCTGGGGGGTGGCATGAGGGTGTTTGGGCACAAAACCTCATTGGGATAACATGAAAGGATGGGGGCCAGTGGTGCCAGAGCTGAGTCTGACCACTTCTCAGAAGAGCATCCGGAGCCAGGGAACCATCTACCTGCCAGGCAGTGCTGCCAGGCCCAGGCCTCACTGCTGGTTCTCTTCCATTTCACAGCATAGACATAATCTTGGGTCCTTGTTCCATCTGCTGAATTTGGTTTCTGCTGGGAGGATGGGACTGAAGCGGGGGAGAGGGGGGTGTCAGGAGAGAGACATACACTCGAGGACTGAGTACGGTCTTTTGTGCAGGCAAACTTCCTGAAAGCTCAACTGGTTTTAAAAATAAGGTGAGAGGATACCTCTATGGCTGACCCCAAAGGTGACTTGCAGTGTTTCAGCTGAATTCACCACTTGATTTTAAAAGGCATATCGTTCCTGAACACACTAACCCAATCCTATCTCTAAAGTAACCTCTTAGCAGTACTAAGACCAACCTCTGCTTGCTTACTTACTGATACCAGCTTGTTCATCACTAGCAACGTTATGCTGCTTCTCAACTCCCATTAACTGCCAGCAGCAGCTCCCCCAGCCCATCCCCCCTCCACCAGCAGTATTTCAGCGTGGGATAGAGTAGGGTGCAGCCCGGGACTCACACACCAGTCAGATATTACAACTGATTATACAGGAACAGGCTCTGCCCTGCACCCTGAAGGGTTGATTTTACCCGTGTCAGGTCATGATGCTAATTCCAAGACATCTTCCCTCTGCTGCTATTTATTTTTGCTGAAACCAAGAGGTTGTAGCCGTGCCTGCCAATTCCCTGAGAACCTGAACTCTCAGTCCCGCCCCCCAAATCAGCTTTCTACAAAGCAAGGAAGTCTTTGCATTAATATCCCTTGTGTTTTGATAGCTCTGTCAATATTTTGGTAGCTTTAGGCAGTACCTATAAATTTTGATGGGTGTGCTGTTGTGATAGACCCCTCTCGTTAGCTGACGAGAGACAGCCAAGGTGGGGTTTCATTCTTCTTTTCTGACCATCTCTTTCCACAGCCCACTTGCAAGGGCTTAATTTTTCCATTATCACAGCCCAATCGGCTACTGAGACACTATAACGACAACCGTGGTTTAATTGCTTCTCCAGCTCTGTGATATCAGCTCCATCAGATGCCCAGAGTTTAACGGCATGTGGGATATTTACCCATGTGCAAGGAGGATGTTAAATGCTCTTGAAGCACGATTACTTCTACAGGCACCTTGTCTGTTTGCAAATCCACCAGCTATGGTCTTGGATAGGAAATGTTAAGACACGAACATAATTTCTCATAATGTAGCAAAAGCTACCCCCATCCGCGTTTACAATAAATAACCCTCTCTTGCTGGGAGGAAATAATTTTCCTTCTCTGAGCTGCTTTTTTTTTTTTTTTTTTTTTTTTTAGCATTGATCAGCGTCTCAAAGAGGTCTTAATTTGAGTAGTTTCCTAATGCACATTATGTGCAAGATTAAGCATTTTTCAAAAATTTGCTAGTACAAAAGAAAGTGTATTTCACAATGAGGAGAACGATTGCCATTATAAATATCAAAGCATGATGATACTCATTTGTAGTTACATTCCAAAAGACATTTTTTATTCAAATTCCCTCTTTTCAGGAGCTTTCCCTTCTGAAAATTTTCACTGTTGTTAAGAAGCCCAAAGGGGAATTTTTTTTTGTGCGTGTATGTGCATGGGAAGTCTGGCATAATTCATTCAGGATATTGTGGTAATGGGGTTATTCTAAGCATAAAACAAGATAATTTCCAAGCCTTTTGGAAAATTTTCTCCTCTTTGCCTGTACGTTGGGGCTGATGTGATGCTGTGTGTTCCAGACACCAGGGCAGTGTGTCTGACCGGCCGGGACTGCTCTTGACATGGGCACCAGGCTCTTCTCCATCACCTGGGATGAGTCCCATCAGTGTGAGCAGGAGCTGTGGATAAGGCCAAGGGGAAACTGAGGCAACCAGTCTCCTCACTCGCTCCTCCCAGCAAGCCCACTCCATTGCCTGAAGGTCTGACAGTATCCCCTGAAATAGAGAGGGATATCCTGAAAATTTGGGAGGTGCTGGAAGTAATCTTTCTGGGCTTGCTCCCTCACTGGTCTGGGCAAGCTGTGATTTTAAAGAGTGCATTCAGATCCTAGTCTCCTCCCCAAAAGGAGGAGGCAAACAGCCAGTGTAAGGTCCCTCTTACAAGGGACACATCCTCCACTTCATCCCATCCCCTTCATGTTAGCCCCTGTTAACCACAGGTTAGGAGCTAACATGTATTTAGGGGCCTGGAAGTGCAAATACAGACCTAAAGTCCCACTGACAGCACAGGGAGTTAGATGCTGAACTGGCTTAGATGCTTTTGGACCCTTCCATCCCACAGCAAACTTCTATCAAGCTCCTTGCTGTATTTTTAGAGATGAAATAGCCTTGGGAGTCTGACCCGTGAGCAAGCACACCATGCCTATGTGCTTTGCTGCATTAGCCCCTGGAGGTGTAAGCCTTTGAAATGCTTTCCTTCAATTTGAGAAGACAACAATTAACAGCTGTGCTGGGTTTGTCTGTGTTGTGGGGGTTTTGGCAGCAGGGGAGGTGGCTGCAGCAGTAGCCTCTGTGAAAAGCTTCTTGAAGCTCCCCCAGCTCCACGTTGGACCCATCTCTGGCCAAGGTTGGGACAATTAGCAATGGTGCCTGCACCTCTGAGATAACGTATTTAAGAAGGGGAATCTAGGAGTAAGAGTGGGAGTTGTGAGGAGGAGTTGTGAGGGAGACACCTCTGCAAACACTGAGGTCAGTGGAAGAAAGGAAGGCGGGGGGAGGTCTTGCTGGAGCAGAGACTCCCCTGCAGCCCATGGTGAGAGGTCAGGCTGTGCCCCTGCAACCGTGAAGGTCACCGGTGGAGCAGATGCCCTCCTGCAGCCTGTGGAAGATCCCACGCCAGAGCAGGGGACTGAGCCTGAAAAATGCCAGGACACCGAGGGAAGCTCCCACTGTTGTAGTTTGGTGCTGGGAGGATTGCAACCCATGGGAAGAACCCACACTGCAGCAGTTCAGGAAGAGCTGCAGCCTGTGAGAAGTACTCATGTCAGAGAAAGTTCATGGAGGATTGTCTCCTGTGAGAGAAACCCCATGCTGGATCAAGGGAAGAGTGTGAGGAGTCCTCCCTCTGGGGGGAAAGGGGTGGCAGAAACAACGGGTGATGAACTGACCACAACCCCCATTCCCTGCTCCCCTGCACTGCTGGAGGTGCAGAGGGAGAAAAATCGGGAGCAAAGTTGAGCCTGGGAAGAAGGAAGGGGTGGGAGGAGGTTTTTATAAGATGTGGTTGTATTTCTCACTGTCCTGCTCTGTTTGATTTTTAATTTAGGTGGTGGTGGTGTTTAAATTAAGTTGTATTTCTTTTTCTTCATCTAACAAATCTGTCTTTTGCCTGTGACCATAATGGGTGTATCGCCCCTCTCTGTTCTTTTCTTGATCTCTGAGCCTTTTGTTTTATTTTTTTCTTCCCATTCCTGAGGGGGAAGGAGTGTGTGGTGCTCAGTTGCTCTCCGGACTCAAACCATGACAATAACTGACTTTTTCAATATCCCAATCCTTCTCACTATCCTCCTGAAAGTATAACAGAAGTATGCATGACTCTGATGATGATTTATAATACCTATAAACACTACTACTATTGCAGCTAAACCCTGCATCCCCCCCAATACATATGATTCTGTTATAACGGATATATAAAATGCACTTGGCAAGAGAAACTCAGCGATTTCAGGAGCCCAGACCCCCCACACTTCAGAGTGACAGTGCTGCCCGTTGTGCCAGGCGGAGGAGGAACGAAGGCTTGCCAGTGGAGGCTTTATATCATCTCGGCGCTGCCCCCATGCTGCAACTGGCAGGGGACCAGTGCGGCTCCTGGCATCCTTTCTTGCTGTCTCAGGGCAGCTCTGATTTATGCCTGGCTCTGGTGGCCCTCCAAGGGCTGTCCCAGCCAGGGCACTGGGTGCTTCCCTTATTTCCTGGCTATCTCCCATGATTTCCACCCCAAGCCAGGTTTTGGGCAGAAAAGCAAGGATTGCTAGGCTTATGTTTGATGTATCTTGAGATCCCAGCTATACAGGAGGCTATAATTTTTATGGCAGACAAAATACTTGTTTGAAATGGAAATTAATCAATAAACCCGCTTTTTCGTTGTGGAACTGAGCACCTATTTCCCTGGTATATGAGAAGGGGGCATTCCCAGCTCCTGAAGCTTACAAAATAAAATACAATACCGCTGAAAATTGAACGCCAAACTGTGAAATGACAACCAGAAGAAAGGCTTTTGTTTTTCCTCTCCTTTTTTCTTGAACCGAACAGTACCTAACTGTTTAACTTGCGGCTAAGGATTATTTATGTAGGGCTCTTGTGTAGGTAAAGCGCCACGTCCTTGGCCCTCTGCCCATGTAGCACAGTGCGGGATCTCTCCTTACAAATTGCAGCTGTATAACATAACAGGAAACGTGGGGCTTTAAGTTATTCCACTGGAAAGATTAATTATTTGGAAAATAGTTATGCAGCAGCTTTGTGTATTTTTGGAGCAAAGGTGACCAGCACCATCTTAAATTTAAAGGAATAAAGTCTCTGGGAAGGAAGAAAAAGAGGTACTTTAAAGAGTGGAAATGTTGTGGGATGATATATATATATATTTTTAAAAATAATGTTTGAAACGTCTCCTGTTGTGGAAGGAGCAAAATCAGGGTCCATAAAAAGAAGCCCCAGCTGGGGGTGAGGGTGGTGGAGGAACAGGAGCTGCTGCATTCAAGTGGACTTTGACCATCCCCATCCAAGTCCCATCCACCTGCTTGAGGGGAAGATGCAGGAGTCCTGGTGACGACGACGGGGGAGGCAGATGAGAAATGAGCTTGGAGGCACAGGCCTAGCATGACAGGTTGTGGTCTCCTCAAAGGATGCTGCAGACAGCCCATGGGAAGACACCAGGTCCTGGGGAGCCTCTTCTCTCCAGGCAAACACTCTTGAAAAGGCAAACACAGTGTCTGGAGGGGATCTTTTCCCACAGGGCAGAGGGTGGGGTGACAAGTGATACCTCCCACTCATGTCAGCCTTGTCCGCCTAGCTGTGAGCTTCTTTATATAGCTGAGTTCACAGGATTTTAATTTGCTCCTCTGCATGCAAGCAATCACCCCAATTAAAAGAAACCACTAAAACAGCAAATTCACTGCTGCAGTGCGTAGGCATGGGTGACAGCCAAGTTCTCCCATCGCCTCTGCGGATGCTTCCCAGTGACTTCAGAGAGGTCTGTGGCCAAAGCGAAATGTCTCGCTGATTAGGATTCCTCTTAGCATCCAAATGTGCTTAAATAGTGGAGCTCTCCAGAGGACTGTGGTTTGGATAAAGAAGTGGTAGTTATTTTTAGGCAGCACAATGTACCTCTCAGTAAAGTTTTTCCACTCAGGCACTTAACCAGCAGCCATGTCACAAGAGCAGCTATCCCACACCTAACTTTGTGCTAACCTGGTCTTCCGGGGCTTTTGCCCACAGGTGTGATAGGGACCTGGTGGTCCCTCTGTGTTTGCTCAGTTAGAGCTGCTGAAATGTAAGCCCTAGGTGAGAAATCCTCCTGCGTGAGCATCTTGGTGGGTTTTGGGAGGAACCTAGTGAAGACCATGACTTCTGGCCTGGCAGTTATGCTCCTGGACTTCTCTACTGCAGGCAGGAGAAACAGGCAAGAGGTGCCCCAGGAGCAAAACAAGATGTGGATCCCAAACCATGTCCATCATCCCTTCTTCAGTCAATGTGCAGGGGAAGCCTGTTTTCAAAGCAGCTCAGTTTACCCAATCCGTATTGGGCTACAAAAGGACAGTTAATAATAGATTAAGAATAGCAATAGGCTGCATTCAAGGTATAAATGTCTCATAATCAGTGCAGGATGTTCCATTATTTTTAATTTTTATTTTCCAGATCCTGGCAAACAACATCAGATTAAGGAGGAACGTAAAGAAAGATTCTTATAAAATCAAGAATGTCTCCTACGTAAGTAGCAAACTGAACAGAGAGAGCAATCTCTTAACTTTCCAAGTTTTTTATTTCTGCCTCATTTGCTGCTACCTCAGACTAACCAAAACTCGATGTTTGTCTAATATAGAACAACTATTTTTGCAGAACTCTTCGAGCCACAGTAGTTTAGCTCTACCGCAATAATTCTCTGCTCTAGTACAGTAAATGTTAATATATGAAAAAACCTGCTGGGTATTTTTTTTTTTTAAAGGAGGAAATTATTTAATTTAATGCCTTTACATTTCAGTGTGTTTGATAGAAGACAGAAGACATAGTTTTCATCAGCCAAAAACCCAACGTTAGTGGAAGGCTGCTTTCTTCACTGTGTTGCACCTTATGTGGCTGTTGGCTTTTTTATACCCATAATGCGTCCCCAAAGCAGATATCCACAAAATCCTTCTGGTTTGGAACCTGGAGTCCACCCTGCCCCATAGCCCAGATCTTAGCCCAGATACCTGTGTGATGCCTGACTGAGGTCTGGATAAAGCACCATCATAGCACAAGTGAATTAAAAGTTAGCTAAAGGCATATCACTAAGATGCCCAAGATAAGACCATGGTCACTGAAGGCCTCATCTAGACTCAGTGGAAAGAGAGACCATATAGAAGACAATCTTGCCTGGCTATAACTCCTGTTTGGAGAAATACCTCTTGTGTCTTCTGGGCCATTGACTACAGGGGCAACCCAGGATGGCAAAACTCCTTATTTAGGTTTTTCAGAGAACTGCTTGAAGTTGGGTGAGACAAACAGAAGGCAAAAGTGAGGAGTGTGGGGAAAAGGTCAGCAAATCTTGGTGTAGTACATTATATAAATCTTTTACAAGGAAAGAAGAGGCCACTGTAAACAGCAGAGATGTGGTTAAGTCTGAGGCTAGGAAAAAAGTTTGGCTGAGAAACAAGGACGTCATAGATAAGCTGAGAAACTTTCAAGAAATCAGGTCTTTTGGGCAAAGCAACAAATCTACATTCAAAAGTCACCTGAAGACAGAGGTGCCTGGAAGAGCAATATTTTACTGCTAGATCACGTATAACCCTATTGTGCAACCAAATGCAACACCAGGGAAGTTGGTTGGCACAATGGTCTTTTCAGATTACTAAAGAACCAGATGCTCCTTGCCATGAGGAAATTATCTTCCACATCTTGGCATCTGGTTCCCGTAGCTGCCAGTAAAAGAACAGGACAGGCACATTGCACAGAGGGGCAGGTGGCACATTGCAACAGCTTTTTCAAATAATTGCCAAGAAGTATTACGACAATTTTTGGCTGAAGTGACACAGATAAATGCTGTGAACAATCTCTGTCATCACAGCTTGGGGAATCGCTGAAATTAACATTTATCTCTTGATATTTCAGAGTGCCTTCAAGAATGAAGGATTATTTGCCAATAAACCCCTATTCCTGGTGCTGTGCACATCAGCAAGGAGCTCCTTAAGCAAACAGCCAGGCTGGCAGGTATCGTATGCCCACTCACATTAACTTGTACTCTAAGGGGTGAACACCAAGCCCTTGCTAACCCGCCTGCAGGGGTGGGTATTTTGGAAAGTAATCTAAAAGAAAGAAAAGGTCTTGAAAAATAAGTCAGAAAAATAGCAATTCTCTTTATACTCCATTTGAGGAATGAACAAAATACTTCAGACACTTTTGCAAACCTGGCTTCTCAGCTATCTGCTGGGGCCAGACTAGTGCCTTCATAAAGCTCTGTGAGGTCCTTCCCTCAAAGAGGACATTTTCTGGGTGAGAAAAGCAGTATGAGCACAGGAACAACAGCTCCAGGAGCAAATCCACGGCTCATGGAAGAGGGTTATCCATTGCAGATTCCCACGGGGCAGAAGTTACGCCAGCCTCAGTTCTCCCTATCCTGGGTCAGAGGGCCTTCAGCCTGTCCCTCCTACCTTTCCCTGGCCCCGGCTCCACCGCCACCCCACTTTGGCCCTTGCTGATCTCTATGAGACTAAAAAAAGGTAATGGGAAAGTTTTAAGAAGTCTGGAAAAATCGGGAGTGCTTCCTAAAACCCTGGCTTGTGTGACACCCATCTGCTCAGAGCACACGTTAGCGGGTTGTTTCTTCTAAATTAAAAGCTGTAATAAACTCAGCTGCTGTCAGCTGCCTCACCATCTTTATCCTTGGGAGTTGATTTGCTGAGATGAAAGGGACTATTCCCACCTCCTAGATAACTACCAGACCGAGTTGCCTGCATGCTGGGACAGATTCTGCATCTCACCCTAACAGACTGTGGATCTTTTTGATTTTCACAGAGCTGCCAGTGGAGTGGGTTAGGGGCACAAGTGGCACTGGGCATCCTCGGAATGCAGCTTGGACCATGCGTGGTGGACCTGCTCAGCTCCCAAGCACTGTCATTGTAATCGGAGTGGAGCCTGGCGGACGTCTGAGACACCGACACTAGCAATTAAGTGTAATTATCTAAGGGGGGTGTGTGTGTCTTATATGGAAACACAGCCCTGAAGTGAGTGCTGATGTTCAGAGGTAAACATGGAGCTGTGTGGAGAAAAGTCAACTCTGATTTTTTATTTTTTTTTTTATGGACCTGCTCACTGTTACAGAGCTGAGCCTTAGATTATTAGATTATTTGTTTTTTTTTTTTGTTACAGAGACCCAGTTCAGGTAGATGAGGGACATCCCACTCCCCCACAAATGTCATAGAGGGATGAAGATCTGGCCACAACCTTGGTGCAGAATTACCCCAGCAAATCCTAGCCATGGTGGGATCGGTGAGACATCACCAAGAGGGAGTGAGTAATCTTGCAAGCTCTTGACATGGTGGGGAACATGATGGAGAAGGTGAGGTGGGCATCTAAAGGATGGGTGAAGATGGACCCTTCTGAGAGCTCCTGGTCTTATGGTTTATACTTGATTTTGGATTACCTTCAGTGGGCCTGAACAGGAAAGGTAAAACAATGACCCGGATAACATTACTGGGCAAAACAAAAGAGAAAATGTTTATTGGGGAGTAGCTCCTGGATGGCTCCAGCTGGGCAGTGAGCAGTCTACTCTTCTCAAGGCTAAATCTGAGATCGAAAGGAAGATCTCAAACATTAGAGGACCCTAGGGCCCAGCCAAGGCTTGGGGAGAAGGGAGATGGAAAGCTGTGCCCACCGCTGGCATCCAGTGAGAGCAGCCATGTCTTTGAAATAAAAATAAAAATGGCTTTACTTGGATGAAGCTGGCTTGATGTTGATCAAGTGACTGAAGGGGCTGCCAGGTGTGAAATACCAGACAGATGTGCCGTAGCCACCTGGGAATGCTAGCCCTCTGCCTTGGAGGACCACTGGGCCACCTCATTTTGGCTCTCATGTGTTTGACAGCATGCAACATCTCAAAAAGTTGCTAACACCACCCTGCCCTAAAAAAGGAGCTCCTGAAAAAAAAGGGAAAAAAAAGTATTGCAAGGAAAAAACAACTTTGCAAAACATCTTTCTTTGGGCCAAGGAACTTTGGGCGGTATCAGGCAAGATTTTCACAAGTGGCTTACAATTATAAAACAAGAAGCCATGGGTTTGTCTCCTGAAGCTTCCAGGTGGGTGACCTTGAATCTGGTCTGGTAGGAATTGAAAGGGATAGTACATTATACTCCCCCGCCCACAACTTTACATTACAAATGCCACAGGACCGCAAGGGTTTTTACATAGCAAGCAGAGTACTTGGTAAGAGGCTTTGAGTTGGGAATGGCAGCCCTTTATTTTTCTGAGCATCCCAGAAATGTATTGAGGCCATAGGGAATGTTAATATATTTTACTGGACAAGCCACTAGACCTGGAAACAGCTTGTCAGCTGTTGGGCACATGAACACTTCCAGAATAAAAGCAACAAAATCCCCCAAAACCTAAAAGCTTTTAAAAAGTGCCCAGAAATACTTTGCTTATGCCAACAACACCTTAAATAAACCATCAAAATTAGTCAGACAAAACCTAGAAATATCCCCAGAAACCAAAGACGTTTTGTGAGTGTGGATCAGCTTTGGGCAAATTGTAGCTGGTTTGCTTGACATGCAAAATTTTTCCCTACAAAATTTTCCTAGAGGGTGTACTCAATCCTCCTTTTCTTTTCCATCAAAACTTGAAAATTTAATGAAAAGATTGATTGAAAACCAGCCAAGCTTGACACAGATGGAACGCTGGCCTAAGCGTTTTTTTTTTTCTTTGATTCAAAATTCTACATTTTTTCTAAAAATAGCACTATAGGAAATCCCTGTGGATTGGCAGGGTATTCTTGTGGTTGCTGGGAGAGCCTGAGCAACCCAGGCATATTGAATGAACAAGACCTGATGGCAGGAGAAATATTGATATTAAGAATGAACCCAAATGAGAATTCCAGCTCTGGAGCCTCATCCCATTTTGTGTTTGATCCTATTCAGTGCCCAGAAACAGGCAGCTCATGAGTCTGAAGCTCTCCCATTCACTGGGGTAGTTCAAGATTTGGATTTCTAAAGAATTTGGTTGAAAAGACAAGACAAAAGTCAAGGCAAAATAGAGTATTTCTAATTTTCTGTATTCTTTAGTGTTTCTTGTTTTCCTACTTCCCTTGGTTTATGACTTGTAATAAGATTAGACAATTTGCTGTGAACCTGTACAGCTGAAGAGTTATTTAATCACTTATTACCCAGGCACTTGCTACCTGCTCTGCCTATCCAGAAGGCATTAAAAAATAAAAAAGAAAATAAAATGTTTTTGCTCAAGTAAAGGCCTGGATATTGCTTTGATATTACTTATTCATATTCAAAATTTGTCATGTTGGGTCAAGCTGTGGAGTTTATCCCTGCATCCCCTCTCACTCCGAGCACTTCTCCATCCGAAGAAAGGGAGAATGTTACAAAGTCCACGGGGCGTGTTTCTTCTATTGCTATACAAAAGGCACTTCAAGCGAGGTTGACATCAAAGCACTACCGTAAGCACCAAGCATAATAAGTGCCAAGGAAGGACTGCCATGATTCATACATCAGGAGAGAAACAGAGACTGCAGAACAACATTTCCCTCTCTTTGGGCTCCTTATTGTGGTGAGGTTCTTGTCAAAGGCACACAAAAACCAGTCCCTTGCAATATCAGATATTTGTTTAACTCATGGTGACTGCCAGAAGATAATAGCCGACAGTGTAAAATAACAAATCATTCTGAATAATGCTGTGCTGATTACCATGAAAGCAATTGCAGTATTTGAATTTTACTCCTTTTTTTTTTTTTTTTTGCCTGTCTTTGTTGCCATACTTAGCTGAAGAGCTCAACGTGGCAGCCTCACTAAGGCAGTGTTTTGAACTCAGATCTACATGGCTGGCCCAGTGTCGCTTGTTCATCGCTCCTTTGCTGCTCAACAAAAAGGTTCAGCAGGTACCTTAGGGCAGGTGGGTGATCCTACCTCACAACACCCTTGTGGAAAGCCTCTGTGGGCTCCCCCTCGAGACCCCTTCAGCAGCAGCATCGTACAGCTCTCCTGCGATGGGGGAAGTGCTTCTCACCTTCCTTTCAGGTTTGAAGAAGAGAAGCACAAAAGTCTGAAGTCGCTTGCCTACATTCACAACGCAAGTGGCAAAAATGGGTTTTGCACCTGGATGTCTGGAGTCACAAGAAATGACATACCCAGGCACTTGCCCAGACACCCTTCAAGTGCCTCAGCAGCACCATACCAGATACCATAATGCTGCCATAAAACAAAGCTCAGCTAAGATTTTTCCTCACCACCACCTTGAGTATTTACCCTGATTACCTTGAGTGTAGTAATGGCTACACTACCCACAAAACCTGTTAGATTGTTTAAGAAGAGCTCAGGTTAAAACCATGACATCAGTGTCATGGTGTTTTTGCAGTCAGAAGGTCCTGGAAATCTTGACCGGGAGGATAATTAAGGAGGGATGCTTGGAAAGGTACTATTTTGTGATAAGCAGTTATCCAAAGGGAATCCTCTACCGAGAGAGGAGAATGTTTTGTAGCCATGACAAAAGCTGGCACTTAATTCTACTTGATATGAAGAAAAAAAAGATCATCATCAACATTTCTCTGCGCTACAGGATGAGAGACTGCTTGAGTCAGAGACATTACTGTGGGGAGTCAACTGGATTTAAAAAATAATTAAATGAGATGTAGGAACAAAGTATGACAAGGGGATAATTATGAAACAAGGAGCAGAAGGGCTGGTATTTTCACCTTAGCAACCAGGAAACCCAGTCAGGACAGCTATTCGATCACAAACAAAATGTATTTCAATACCTCTCCTTGTCTGGACAAGGAGGTCTCCTGCAATCACCCCCCCTGCAAAGCATGCCTGTGGGGGCAAAAAGCAAGAGAGCAGCACATCTGGGGCATTGGGGTAGCCTTTGGACAGCCAGCTGTGTCTGTTGGCTTCGTGCTGTGCCCTGCCTTGGTCAGAAAGAGTTTGCCAACAAACATGCTGATTTCATGCACCTGGACTCTAACACAAATGAATTATATATGTGCTCTGTTTCATAAACATACAGTGTCTCTTTTCTTCCGTCCTGTAGCAGTTTGGCTGGTAAAACTGCAATTCATGTGGCCTGCCCTTGAGTATCTGGCTCTGCTGCACCCAGTGCTGCTCACATGGGGCTGTGTCTGAAGAGGGAGACTATAGATTGGGGTTTAGAGTGATGCTCAGGTGCTTTCCTGATCCCCTCTCCCACCACTTCTTCTCAGAGTCTGTCGGGTTTCTGTAAAGAGCCTTAAGATGGGATTTTTGGACTCTGTGAGGGGTTCTGGGTCACAAAAGCATCTGCAAAACATGCCAGGCCCTGCAAAAAAAAAGGTTTAAACCCTCAAGGGAGCTGACATGTCCCCTTCCCATGCTGGAGCTGCTCCACATGCTGGTGAATCCACTTTCAGTTCACAGTCAGGCTTTCCAAAGCCCAAGAATTCACTGTAAAGGAGGCTTTTCGCCTTTTAAGCCACCTGTGGAAACACTATTTCCCCTCTTCCTGGCATCACAAATTTGCCAGCAGTGCTATTTCAGAGAGCAGAGTAGAGCTGTTCATCTTCTTCTTTAACACCCTCAGTTTTTGCTTAGGTCAAGACGTACTCATCTACCATTTTCTGGTGATTCACAAGCCAGAAAAAGATCCTGGCTGCTTCAGAGAAGGGATGCACGAAGTCCTCAGTCACCGTGAGTCACTTCTCCGCCAAATGCTAATTTTGCATCAGAAGCATGTTTTACTTGTATTTTGAGAGGATTTTTTTTTTTTTTTTTTTTTTTTTTTTTTTTTTTTTTTCTTCTCAGTTCTGCCATTTGAGGACACACCCTGCCTGGGAGGTGGTGAACACCCAAAAATCCTGTGAAGCTTGTGAGTGCCAGAGACTCTTATGTGGGATTTAGGACTAGAGCTTTCTGGGGTGTTAATTAGTGTAGAACTCCTCATTTCGGAAGAGCACTTAATCAAGTCCATAATCAGTACAGTGGTCTAAGCAGGATGTTCAAAAATAATCAGAAAGGTGAAGCTTCACATAGGCTCCTTCATGGTGAGGGATTTCTTCAGGGTGATTGAAAACATATCTTTTTTTTACTTCTTTAGTTTATTTGCTGCCATTGTACTTAAAAAAAAAATCGTCTTCCCTGATGGCAGCAAAAAGGAAGTCTAGTAGGTTTTATGGCATTTTCAGGACTTTAGCTCTCTGGGAGTCTGTATACTTGATCTTTAGTTATGTCCTATTCTCTTTCTCTTCCTTAATTTTATCAAGCTAAACTGTGTTAGTATTCTCTGCCATAGTAAATACATGTCGATGATCCTCAGTTAAGAGGAAATAGAGCACTTGGTACCATTGCAAGCTTCCCTTCTTCTTGTAGGTAAAAGTTGATAGGTCCTGTTGGATCCACACATGCTGTCATCTTTAAATGATTAAGCATTGGCCATTAGTAGCCAAAGTCTCAGTATTATACAGTGAAGATGAAGCTTGCAGAAGACATCCCTCTTCTGTCAGGGAGGATGCCGGAGATTTAAGTCCCTGTTCCCCAGCAAACATGGTACATACTGCACCGCAAGCAACCACATAGAAGTTTCTCTTCATTCTTCCTTTTCCATCTAACTGAAGGTTAGAGGCACCCATCTAATTGAATATTAGAATGAAGGCTACAGATAGTTGACAACCTGCAGAGCCATACTGTGAGATGTCCTTTGGCAGGGTAACGTAGAGTAGCTCTGCTGGGAAACAGAAGCTGGGGCTAGGGTGGGAAGGGAGAAAGACAAGAAAAAGAAGAAAAAGAGGAAGTGGAGGCCAGAAAATTCCTCTTTGACTCCCCTTCTACCAGGTCCATGATCAGTATACACACATACGAACACTAAGTGGCAGTGAAACAGCCTGAAACACCAAATAAAACACAGGCTGTAGCCTTAGGGCCAGTAGAAAGAATGAAGAGAGCCAATCATTCTTCCTCCTCCAGGAGAAGTGGGACATAACCCAACACAGTGAAACTTGCTTTTCTTCTTGCATGAAATATGCCCAAACAACATCTTCAGCACTTGGTACCTGAATGAGGGCTTCTAATTATTTATTTACATCTGCAGTTGTCTCTGCTTGACGCTCATATATCTGTGTGTACTGTTGAAGCTCACTAGCAAGGGATGGGAAAGCCCTGTTAAACCATTAAGCTTCTCCCTGAAGTGCAGGCTGCGTGCTCTTAATCTGATAGAAACCGATACTGCAGTTTATCTCAGCCAGGAGTGCTGTGAACACTTAGCATCTGTCTCTTAATCTCATTGTTTTCTTAAAATACCATGTCCTTGGGCTTTGTTATTTCAGCAGAAAAATGGAAACACGAGGGGAGATTGTGCTCAACCAACCTGATTGCATTCTGCAATGAGGTGACTGGATGGATGCGGGGGAAGCAGTAGGTGTTTACCTCGACTTTAGTAAGGTTTTTGACACTGTGTCCCATCACATCCACATAGACCGGTGACAAAGTACAGGTTAGATGAGTGAATGGTGGGATGGGCTTGAAAACCAGCTGAATGGCTGAGTCCAGAGGGTTGTGGCTGGTGGCACAAAGTCTGCTTGGGGACAAGTAGTAAACCCCAGGGGTTGACATTGGGGTCAACACTGTTCCACATCTTCATTAATGACCTCAGCGATGGAACAGAGTGCATCCACTGTGAATTCGCAGACAGTACAAATCTAGGAGGAGTGGCTGATACACCAGACGGTTGTGCTGCCGTTCAGAGCAACCTCAACAGGCTGGAGAACTGAGCTGTCATGAAGTTCAACAAGGGGAACTGCGAAGTGCTGCCCCTGGGCAGAAATAACCCAAGGCACCAGCACACACAACTGACTGGAAAGCACCTCTGCAGAGAATAACCTGGGGGTCCTGGGGGACACCAAGATGCACACGAGCCAGCAACACGCTTTTGTGCCAAAGAAGGTGAACAGACTGGGCTGGAGGAGGTGATCCTGCATCAGGAGGGGTGTTGCCAGTGGGTGGGGAGAGGTGACCCTTCCCTTCTGCTCAGCACTTGTGAGGCCATACTTGGAGTGCTGGGTCCTGTTCTGGGTTTCTCAGTACCAGAGAGACATGGACATACTGGAGAGAGTCTAGCAAAGGGCCAAAAAGATGGTGAAGGGGCTGGAGCATCTTTCACTTGAGTAAGGGCTGGGAGCTGGGACTGTGAAGCTTGGAGAAGAGAACGCTTGGGGGATCTCATCAGTATATAATACCTATATCAATATAAATGCCTGAAGGGAGGTATGAAGAAGACAGAGCCAGGCTCTTCTCAGTGGTGCCCTGTGACAGGACCAGAGACAGTGGGCACAATGTGAAACACAGGAGGTACCCTCTGAACATCAGGAAATGCTTTTTCACTGTCAGAGTGACTGAGCACTGGCACAGGTTGCCCAGGGAGGTTATGGGATCTCCATCCTTGGGGACATTCAAAAGCTGTCTGGACATGGTCCTGGTCAGCTGGTCTAGGTGTCCCTGCCTGAGCAGGGCAGCTGGACCAATTGACCCCCAGAGGTCCCATCCCACTCAACCATTACGTGACTCTCAGATTCCCATTCTGACTTTTTTTTTTTTATTTCTTTCCTAACCTAGGAGGCCTTCTCTGCCTCACATTACCTAATTTTTTCTAGGCAACATCAGCCAAGGTACTTGGCATCATCAGACAAGATTTCCAATATGGGGGAACAGAATCTTATTCCCAGGGCTTCAAAGACAGATATTCAGCAACAAGCACTACATTTCATCAGGTATTTCACCACTCTTTTCCAAAGGGACAGTATAATATTCAGTAGAAATTAGAAACGATGGGATTTTTTAATCCAGTAAACCAGGGTTGTGTTATAGCACTGTGATATTAACAGAGTTTTCCTCTGTTACATCTTGCCTGTAAGTTATATTTCAATAGAGGAAACCATCCGTATCCTGCCATGTCCTGAGTTGGCCAAACATCCACAAGCCTATTGCTAATCTGCTTTCTCTAATGAAAGCATCAATTCCTAGCAGCAATAGTTGTCATTAAATCAATAAGACATGTAACCCATTCTTCTGGTGCCTCACACGAACACTTGAGTAGCTTGTTAACAAGATTTGCTAACGCAAATCCCACAGTCCAGCAATTTCCCACCAGTGCTGCAAAACATAACAGTATTTGGCTTATGGAAGAAATTTTCTGGTTTGCTTTGGTTCTCCTAAATATCTTAACCCTGTTTTCCCTCTAATTTTTCAGTGTTTGAAACCTGTGGAGCAGCTTTGCTCGGGTGGGAGGAAGTTCAGCCCTGAATGAAGCACTGACAGTGAACGTCAGGCATTGTTTTCTGCAGGCAGTTAAACACTACCACAGAGACAGTCAGTTCTTCGTTTGAACAGTAATTTATTTTTACCCCAGGGAAGCACTGACTCCTAGTCATCCCTAAGGGGTTTCATTCTTTCCCTGGGATCTATTCCTGATATGTTTTTTTAATCATTTGAAAGTAAAACTGTGACCTCTTATAGTCTCCTACCACTCTTCTGGCTGGTAAAAACTCTGTTCCTATAAATCTGGAGGCCAGCTAATGTTTTAAGGATGAGGAGATGACCCCAAGTTTGGCAGCTTTGCCTCCGGAATATTTCCTGCCGTTAAAGTGCAACTGATGTGGCTTTTCTCTCGAGCACCAGGAGCAGCCTGTGCTGACAAGGGAGTGCTTCTGTGGTGTGAATAAGCATTTTTACTGGTTTTACAGGTTTTTGGTGGCTGGATCTGGTCATCTTCCCAAAAGACCTTTATCCTTTCTCCATGCATGTTTGTGTGTGCGTAGTGAGATTGAGGGCTGCAAAAATAAGGGCCATCCTGCTGTCTTGCTGGCTTGTAAACTGTAATTAGTTTATGTCTGAAAAGCACGACAACAGAAAAATGTCTCATGTGTGTCTGTTCAGAGAGACAAGCAGGGAGGTAAGGAGGATGATGATGCTAGAGTAAGGAGAAATATAAAAGGAGCAAACAAGCTGGCAAAGAGCAGGCCAGAGGTGCTCAAGGACAGACACACAAGAAGTCAAACTGATTATGAAGAAGAAACATAAAGAGGAGCAGCATAGAAAGATGCGAAAGAGTAATGACAGGGAGATGGATCAGATGGGCAAGCTCTGGATTGAAGGCGAAAGCACAAAAGGGCAAGGACAGATACATATGGCTTTGCAATTAGTGGCTGTGATTTATGTTTGCTTCTTTGTCTTATCATCCTTCCATGGCAGATGTCCTGCAAGCAACGGCAGTGAGGGGGGTATTTGGGGAGGGGAGAAAGGGGATTTTAAACAGTCAGACTAACCGTGAGATATGGCAGGGACTTTCTAGTAGTCTGTACAGCCTACCCAGGCATTTCTCATTAGAAATATATTCTAAATTAAGTAGTGCCTGACATTTAAAAAATAATTTTAAGAGATCCCTTCTCCCTTTACCCCAACATTTGTGCTTCTCACAGCACTTTTCTGTTCCCTCAGACAGAGCCTGAGCACTCAAATTCTGGTTTGGGTTTCAGCTGGTGGCTGGCAAGGGGCTGGGAGGAGGGAGGGAAGCAGGAATGAAGGTGGTGCAGAGGAAAAGCTTTCTTTGTTGGGACACATCTGTTGCACTGCTCCCTGATCCTTTCTCCTCATCCTGACCATCCGCTTTCCTCTGTATGCACACACACACAAGTTCCTATTCCATCTATTGTGCCAGATCTTGAAGCAATATGATCGTGCAGCCGTCATTTGATTAGCTGGTGAGGCATGAGGCTAATGAAGAAGCTCAAAACCAGGGAGGGGTCTTAGATATTTAACTTTGATTTATTTTCAATGTGTTTTTTCCACCTCTGATCACATGGCGAGATTAACACCATAAGTGGGGAGCAATGGGCTAATCTTAACCCAGGGCTGGCCCAGAGAGTGTTCCAGCACCTTTTGTCCCCACCATGGAGGAGGAGGTACACGAAGCAGGGCTGCACAGAAGGAGAAGCAGGAGGCAAACAGGGTGAATTTGGGAAAGGAGGGGTGTACTCCCTTGGGGTCAGAGGTTGAAGAGGCTCGGTTGTTTGGAGGGGACCAGCTGTAGCCACAGCAAAGGCGAGTGGTGGAGCAGGAGGGATGTGCAGGTGACCACGAGCTCCTCTGCTGGGTGTCCCTCGGGGAGTGAGTCAGGACTTGTGGGCTCACTTTTTCCTATAATAGTGGAGGCCGAGGGTGTTTACCCTGTCTGCTCCAGCAGCCCGAGCACAGGCACACTTTGTAGTTCTTCTACACCAGCAGAAACCCACCCACAGCTCCAGGCTGACAGGCTTCATGCCCAGGGCACCTCGGGACTCATGTCCCTCTCAGGGGATTCAAGAAATAAAGATTCTGGGATTGACTGTGTTAATAATGACACTACAGATCCATATATAAATGTAACCACATTAATATATTAACTTTGTTCCTCTGTTTAATAGCTTCAGGAAAGCTTATGTTTAGAGTGAGCACACCTAAATCCATCCTGAACATCTAATTTGTTAGCCTGGCCAGGCTCACACTATGATAGCCTGGAAATGAGACTGTAAGTGCAATATTTTCCTTCCTTATTCTTACTTTGGAATTTCTTTTGCTGTTTTTATCTTATCCACAGGTCCTTTGGGTGAGCAGCTGGTACCTGATTGCCCAGCTTAGCTGCCTTTTCTTGATATCCTGGCCTCTTCCTGGTCTTCCTTGGAGGCTGTAACAGCTTCCCTGCCATTAGAGTCGCTCAGGAGGAGCCTTGCCTGGGAAATGGGGATTTGCTGCCCCTTAGGCCAAATGAGAGCACATACTCATAGTAGTAAAGCACTAAATCTCCTCTGGCGTTATGTGTAAGAGATGCAAACATCTGGTTTTCTATCTGGTCTGGGCAACGGACATCCCTGGTTTTCCTGTAAGTGAATCTGTGAACAGTGATTGAGAAACACAAGTCAGGTAAAATACATAGATCCCCATTTCCACTGTCAGCTTTTAAGGGAGTCTGTATACCCTAAAAAGTCTGGGAACAGCTACAGGAGACAGTGTCACCAGCATGCTCCCAGCCAGAGCTCATCCCTGTGCTTGGAGGTGACTTCTCCCAGCTGTCTCTTGCTTCCCCCTGGAGCCAAGAGCCTGCAGCAGGTTCTTGTGAAAGATGCCTTGTTAAAAGTGGTGCGGCGGGTGGAGGAAGCAAGCAGCCGATTCAATGTGAATGATAGAGCAAGCTTCAACTTTATTGAAAGAAATCACACCTTATATAAGCACTCTACAATACACTACTTGCAACTCTATTGGATACATTTAAAAAACTACATTATAGTATCCCAGCCCCTTGTGGCATTTCTGGTAAAATAAACATCTTTCTTGCTATGAACCTGTTTCCCTCCCAGGGCTGTTTTTTTCTCACCCCCAAGGTCATAATGCACCCCAACTTATCTCTTTGTTCTCACAACAGTCCCTGTTAGCATCACTGAGCCTTGAATCTCCTTCCTTATTAGTATAACTGTACCCTGGTTTTTTTCCTCTGTTTACCTCAGGTGGCTGTGGCCAACTTCTGCAGGGAGCTATGGCCGACCAGCTCTTGCAGGGAGCTATGGCCTTGCTCTCTGCAAGCCGTTCTCCAACAAAGTGGCTCAGTTGCGTATCTGTGGATCCCAAATTAAGAAATAAAAAGTGCAATCCTTTAAGAAGTGAATCCATTTTTACCCTGGAAATCAAAGGTTACCAGCCCAGCCTGGCTCGGTGGGGTGCTTCAGGCTCTCTGGAGGAGAGCTTCGGAGCAGCTTTGACAAGTTCAGGAGGGTGAGAAGCAGTGGGAAGGGATGGGATTGAATAAAATAAAGCCAGGAGAGAGAGAACTTCCTTATATTAACATTCACTGCCCAGCTACAGAAAGGGAAAAAAAGGCTTGGACGTTTGTTGCACTTCCAAAAACACATAGAAGTTGAAGTGCATAAATTGCTTTAAAAAACCAACATGTGCTAAATAGTATTTAACTGCCAGAACTGAAGGGGGGAGAGAGAAAAAAAGAAGACATCAATTGGTGGGAGAGTGGAAAGTATTTTCATTGAAAAATGTCAACAAACTCTCCTAGAAGCAACAACAAGCAGCAGTGATTGTGTTTGTACAAAACAAGCCCCTCTTGCCTACGCAGAAGATTGGTTTTATTTTTCCGGTTTCAGATCACCTGCCTTTCCCACAAGAAAGCAAAAAAATATCCCCCAGACATCTTGACTCCCCCGTTGATCTCTGCAGAAAACTTTGGGTAAAAGAGAGGAGAAAAGAAGAAAAAAACCTCAGAAACAAAATCTGACAGTAAAGTCCACATCCTCAAAGACCTAAAAATGGCTCTGAGGACTGGGCTCTGTGTTGGCAATGATATTTTGGTGGTGAAGCTCTTCCTGCACATCCTGGTTCCTAGCTCAAATTCAGGCATGGAAAGGAATTTTCTAGGTGTTTGGGTTGTTGCAGGTTTAGTGGCTCTCTGATGACTTCTAGGGTTTTTTATTCCCTAATCCTGCGTGAGCTTCATAGACTAAGAGAGACATAATCCAGGCTCCTTGAAAGAATCTCACAGAGTTTTGTTCTTAGACAGAAAATGAATTAGGTTAAGCCAGGATTAGAGGAGACACACCACATGCCTGCTTGGCCCCGTGCAGTCACAATTGTTTATGTGTGAGCTGGGAAAAATATGTTTCGGGAAAAAATAGTTGTAAAAAATAATGGGTTTTCCAAAGTAAAAAAAAAAAAGTAATAATAAAAGGAAACATCAGAAGGCTGGGAAGACTCTCTCAAAATGGCAATCCCATGGCACTGAACAGCCCCAGAGGTCCAGGAGAAAATAAATCTAGTATGGAGCCAGCATCCATGGAAAGATGGAGGTTCAATGGCTGTGGATGGGTCTGAGAATATCAAGACAAATCTTGGCTGAGCAAAGAAGGGCTGATAGGGAGAGGATACTTTTAGATCACAAAGATCATGAAGATTTGGGTGGTGTTTTAAAAACTGCAGTAGCAGCAGGTAAGTGGTGATGGCCCATGGGTTGCCCTCCTTAGCCCAGGCTCTTCTCCAGCCCTGAGAGGCCAGATCCTGCTCTGCCTACTGTGCCAGAGCCAGGCTTGCTGAGCATGGAGCGCAATGCCCGCTTTCTGGATTTTCTATTTTAAGCAGCTTTCATCAGAGGTGAGTAGTTGAAAGTTGCCATGCCAACAGGGAAATTTCAGGCCCTAAAATAGTCAAAACTTGCTCCTGCATCATGCGCCTGTGCGTATGCTTCCTGCGAGGGAGGCAAGGACCAAGCTAGCAGGGTGCAGGGAGGCTGTAAGGATCCTCCTTATGCAGGGGAGAAACGATTCCCTCAAAAAAACATCTATAGGCTGCTTTCTGACTCTTTCCCTGTAGGTATCTGGGTAAATTAAGCAGCAGCGTGCAACAGACAGCAGCAGCAGTGAGAGGATCCTAATGATCACAGCATTAAAAAAACCCTCATTATTCCTGGTTTTGCTATTATTGTCACTGCTAGAGATCTTAGCCTCCAGACCCTGATAAGGAATCCAGTCCTCAGTGTGAGACACAGAAAGCAAAGGAAAAGAAACCAGGTGGTTTAGGAGGGAATATGCATTTCTCAAGGAGGTCTTGCACTATGCTCATGGGGCAGTAGTGGTCTGTCACAATGTAAAAGATTTGCATCTATGTGCCAGAGATACCCAAGGGCCTGACCGAGCACCCGAAGCCTCTTGTTGTACAGGACTAAATGGGCTTGGTTTTGAATTTTCCCTGTTGTTCAATCCAATTTGAATAAAGATCCCAAAATGTGTATCTCTTTGGGGTTTTTTTAAAGTTCTTTAAAATTGGGGTAGCCCCTGCAGAGATGCCCAAAACAAGCCAGTGACACAGATCTGCCTGTGATTAGGGGACAGTTTTCCCTCTTGCATGTACTCGGATGAGGTTATTCTCCAGCCTCACAGACACACGAATGCAAGTGCTGCTTAGCCATCCCTGAGTGAGGAGAAAATCAATTCACTTCACATGCTCAGAGACAGCCACGCTCCCAACCCTAATGGATGCTGTGACCACCAGAAATGAACCCCAGCAGAGCCCGGGAGGTTCCTTGCTGCAGTGACACTCAATGAGCCTTTCAGTCGGGACTAATCACAGTTCACCTTTCGTTTCCCTCATTCTGCCTTTTTTTTTCTTTTTTTTTTTTCTCTCCCTTGATCCTAGTGTTTTTCCCTGCTTGCCCCTCCATCCAGTTGTTGCTCTGCAGTCCACGCTTACAAAAGTAATTTCTTCTGATGTATGAATATTTCACAAGGGTTCCTCCCCAGGGACCAGTGCCTGCCGAGGAGGAGGCAGTCTCTGCGGGGATGGAAATGGTAGCAAATGACAATCTTAATGAAAGATCTCTTCTCCAAGGGCATCTATGCAGAAGAGTACATCATCCTGCAAGAGCTCCCAGCTCATCAGGGTACGCCCTGCTCTCCAGCTGCTTGAGTTGCCTTTGGCCATGGGTGATGGATGTATAAAGAAATACAGCTTGGTCTTTTCCCAGGATACACATTTTCACAGGTTTGGAAATGTGTTGGGATACTCTGGTCTGAGGTCCTCGTAAGACTGATGACATATCTTTCCTTCAGTAGACATGCAATGACATAACCCAGAGAATGGCATGATGCTTTTGGGTGAATTTTTTTCCACCTGATGTCAGGACAGAGGAAATTCATCACATAATTCCCTCCCTCCTGATACACATAAGTAGCTGATAATTAAAGTGCGTATCAAACCCAAACAACAAACTCAGCATCTTCACCAAAGAAATGTGCACAGGGGCCCATGTTTTCCTGTATCTCCATATCATCATCCCCTCCCCATCTCCTTGCCCATCTCATCTACATCTGCAGGCCACCAAGAGGAGCTGGTACCCAACTAACATGTTTTCCAGGGCACTTGTGACCCCCAGGCCCCTCCTCAGGTTTTTCCAGCGAGGCCTCCTCCTCGCTGGATCTCCCTTGTTGTGGAGGACCTCTTGTTTCACACTGGCTTTCTCAGGATGGTGGCATGCGTAAGGAGCCGCATCTGCCTGACCCCGTCAGCATGTACATAGCTGTGTGTATATGTATAGAGCTGCCTTTTAGATATCCTAGCTGTCTTAGATTACGCCTTAGATACACTTTATTTTTCTGAGTAGCAGGCGCAGCCCATGACTGAGCAGCGGCCACGGTGCTCTCTGTCTCTCCGACGGTGGGTGGCACTATACAACCAAAATAGCTTTGCTTCCCCTTTATTCCACCGTTTTCAGCGTGGTGGGGTCTGAGCCGTGCGGGTTTGGAGAGGCAGGGAGCGTGGGCTTCGCACCGTCGGCACCTCGAAGCCGAGGTGCATCGGAGGGGAACTCGTTCAGCAAACTGCGGGCTGCCCAGAAGATCCTTCCCTAGGGGAATCAGAAATAGCAAAGGGACTCTGGAGGCTGAGCCTGGTTTGAGTCGTGTTCTTCACCACCTTCTTTTTTTTTTTTTTTTTTTAATTTAAAGAGCAAGAAGTGTCTATTAGGAAAAATCGAGTACTTTATTGCCTTTTTTTCTTGTAAAACACAGCGAACAACTGCTGCTCCACTTTTCCAGGATGGTGTTAATTTGTGACACTCCTACAAATAACTTTAAAATCCTGGAACTCGATTTCGTGACTCGCTCTTGACAACAAGAGATGTGGAACTTGATTTGCATCCATCGCAATAATTTTTCTTCTGTTAGCGATGCAAGTGAGGTACTCCAGTCTTGCTTTCATCTGCCCTAGGACTTTCCCATCAGCAGGCTTTCCCTAACTAGCTCCCATTGCAAAACTTCTGCTAAATTGAACTGATTGCAAATGAACGATAGTGAGATGGTGCAGTCCATGAGTCCATGAGTGATGGTTACAGCCAGGTTCATCACTAGGGAAAGGGACACAGAACTGTTTGCCCAGATTGCTAGGCCTGACAGGAGTGCAGAGCACTTGAGCTTGTGTGAAAACTATGTTCTCAAAGAAATGTTCTCAAAGAAATTAATAGTAATAGTGATATTAGCAAACGCTGAGCTGTATGGCAAACTGTATTTAAAAGCCAAATGGATGTTTTTTACCTAAACCACACCCTTGGCAGGGAAACAGTGGGATGCTAAAGAAATAATGAGAAAACAACCATGTATTCATGATAAAAATGCAGAATCTCCTGACACCTCAAAGGAAGACACAGTTTCTAGGTGGCCCATGCACCAGGGTAAAATCCAGTGTGTTGTGCTGGATATATCCCAAACCAGTTTCTCAGGCGAGGGCTGGTCAATCATTTCCAAGTGATACATTATACCAGGAGATGTCAGTGTCTCCTGCCTCTACTCTGTGCTTGCAAGGAATTTAAGGTAGGATCTACACAGTTTGCAGCTGGGACTCATGCTGGTGCTAGGATCTATCTGATGGAAAGTTGCTTTAAGCAGAGGAATGGGATCAGCTTTCAACAGCAGCACAGTCCACGGAGAAAAGCAACAGTGATGTCAGTAGGGGAATTACAACTTCTGTTTGGCTCTTCAAATAGGACAGGGATATAATCACATTTGTACAAGTCCTGGTTTCACCCTAAATGAAAATGACCACTAAATAGAATGCTAAGATCAAAATACTGTGCTCACACTTCACTCAGGCAGCCCAAGTAATGTGGTACCCTGATGAAGTCAGGTAAAACAACAACACGTCATCTCCCTGGTGGATATTTTATCCAAGGTTCCTCCGCTCTCTGTCACATCTCAGCCAGTTCAACTTCTCTGAGACAGATGAAGATCCAAGAGAGGAAACTGGGACACAAACATCTTCAGAGTTGTGTGACCCTGGGAGCTGCTGGCTGTGCCTGCAGCACCTCAGGCTCACTTTAGAGGACAGGCTGTGCCTAGCCTGGCATGCTGACTGTGGACACATATCCATCAGCAAGGATATAAGTCATGCCTGGGAAATAAAATGCGAACAAAACAAGTCTGTGTCATGAGATGGGGTCTCTGCTGGCTCTGGCAGCCAGGAGGGATTAGGGTGACCCTGATTGTGGTGGTGACATGGGACCAAGCTTCCATCCACAAAGAAAGCATCCCCAGGAGCTCAGAAAGCTATAGTTTACCTTGGGGTGGAACAGGAGCCAATCCTTCATTCTCTTAGATGTTTGGAGGAAGTTTTTGAGAGAATAACCGTGCTTCTTTCACAAGCACAGACTAGAGAAAAGGAGACTTTCACAGCCCTAAGAAACCCGGTCCCTACATGCAGGAAGAGCAGCAATGGACATCAAATCCCCCTGAAGTGCATTGAGAAGGCTGGGCAAGCATACGCAGGGTTCATGCAACATGCAGACCACAGAGGAGCTGAACCAGCAAAGGACATGACCATGCTAAGTGGAGTACTGCTCTTTCCACTTCCAGAAGAGACCTCTTTGGCAATTACAAAGCACACTCTGCTGTTGTAGGCCAGAGTGGGTGACTGGTGTCTCCAGGTATCACTGTGTCCACCTCAAGGGATGACAGCTCCTGCAGCATTGGTCCATCACCAATCCCAAACACCCTGTGCTAACACTTTGTGTCTGTGTGTGTCTCGTTTCACAGCTCTGTCACAGTCATGCCCTGCTCTTCTTTATTTTAAAGCAAATTACTCCATGGACTTTATGCCAGCACTTCAAAATTTCTAGTGTCTATACATCAGCCCAGTTTCAGAGACCAGTGGGTTTACATTAGTTGACACCAGCCAGGGGCTGGCTCAGCCTGTTTGCTGATGTTTTGCTATATGTTTTAGTGTAGCTCCAGCAAGGTTCATCTTACTGGGACCAGATGGGAAAATAAAGGGCTCTTGTCCCAGGAGAGATGTCTGAGTGTGGGAAAACACCAGTTTCCCTGAGGCACACTGCTTTTGTGCACCTTGCCATCCAAACCAGCAAACATCTCAACACAATGTCAGCCTCTCTGCTGCCTTTTGCAGAAGCCCTGGGGTTCAGGGGTACCAACCACACAGGCCAGACCTTTACCCTTTCCTTCACATTATCTGCTCTGCTTGGATAGCAGGGGAACACCAAGTGACAACATCTGCCAGTGTGGGAGTTGCTGTTGGTGTGGTGTGGTTTTTATATAAAAAGCTTGTGGAAAAGCCAAAATCTGCCCTTGCAGTGAAATCCGTGAGGTTTTATGGAAAATCAGGCAAGGCAACCATGGTCCTGTCACCTGTGCCAGAGCCTGGGGCCCCACTTTTTTCCAACAATCAGCCCCACCAGCCCCTCATCTTTCTTACTTAAAGTTCACCACCCAAGGGCTGTCCCCGCCATTCCCTTCTCATAGAGTGTATGGCCCAGTTCCTCATCCTTTAGTGGTAAAACTAAATTTTACCTACGCAGCTGGGAAATGTGAAACTTAGCCCAGACCTGTGCCTGTCCAGTGCCCGTGCAGGCTGCAACACTCAGCAAGCCCCAAGGCTGAAGCCCTTGGCTCAGACTTGTCCACTTGGCTTTGCTCTCCATCACTCCTCTTCATGTTGAGTGTAGACATTATGGTTAATGTGGAGGATTCACAGCCCTGTCATCAAGGGCTTACTATCAACAAGATGCCCTTTATGAAATAATTTCTGCCAGGATCATTTAATAAGAAGTATTTTGCCATGTTTTATCTTGGTTGGATGCCTTGGTGGGACTGGCGGGAGGTTCACTTCAGTGGGTCCAGAGTCTTGCCCATGAGCCAGAGGCTCTCAGAAGTGGCTTTGGCTTTTCTTAAATTAGGCTGTTTGTGACTCACATGCTTGTGTCTTGCTTTCAGATGAGAGAGAGAGATAGAGGAAAGATGGGTAAATAGGCAGATTGGTGCAGGTTTCATCCCAGGCTCTGCAAATAGCTTTAGCTAAATCAGAGATGTTGCTACTGGGTTTTTGACATGCAATTCCTGCCTGCTCCTCAGCCAACCTTTCCCTGGGAGCAGAAAACAAGGGGATTTAAATTTCTTGCCAGGACCAAAGCACAGTGCTAGGAAGGTGAAATGACCCCTCCAGCTTGTGTGCCGTGGCGGCCTGACAAGCAGCCTGACCATGCGATGTGTACGGATCTTCATCATTGCTCTCCATGTAGCTGGGGGACCTCTGGGTTTGTCCAGAAACCCTTCACCAAAAATCTGTATCGTTTCCCACCAGCCTTCCCATACACCTGAGATCTGGAAGAGAAAACTCTGTGTACAGTAGCCAGCTGCAGGGAGGGCTAAGGGAGGAACCAGCAGCAAGAAGTTAGGTAAAATTGTCCCCTTCATGCTGGATACCTGCCGCACACATGGTGGGTGATAGACTCCCAGGAAATTACTTCTGAATATGTACAAAGCTAAAGGAGAAGTGCTGTGTTCCTGCTGTCTACAGGAGAGCTGAGAGTACAGTTACACACCTGGTTGTAACACTTTAATTATTAGAAACCTGAAATTCGCTAAATATGTTTAGAAATAAAAGCTGTATTTGCCAGTGAGGCTTCTGATACAATGACAAGAGAAACTCCTAGGATATTTGTGGGTTTTTCACTTTTTGGAATTGGTTTATCCCATGTTAATGAAAATCTAAGCATATATTTAGAAGTTCCTCCACCACCAGTCAGAATTGCTTTCCAGTAGAGCTCAGGTCCCGGGGAAGGACTCAGGGTCCTGAACACAATATTTCCCTGTTTCAGAGTTGGACCTGTGTACTCTAAGCACGTGCGTGTACCCTCACACAAACTAACACATCTCCTCTTGTTTATCTGGTTCAGCCTCTTGTGAAATACTTCTATCAGATTTTGTGCTTTTTCAGCCCAATTGCTCTGAATGTAATTACCCAATCTAGATAAAAATGTTTAAATTATGATTAGCCAATGTAATTGTCCAATGATAGAGTTGGTCCAATAATTAAAAGCAGCAGAAAGAAAAAAGAGGGGGGAAAAAAGAAGAAAATGAGGCATTTGCATCATATTTTTTAAAAATCACTTTTTCTTTTTGACAGTATGGAGGGAACAACGCTCTGTAGCTAGAAAAAGATTGGTTTCAAAGTGGGAAAAAACCACCCCTGCCTTATCATCAGAATTTATTCCTTGAAAACAGCTTTCTGTCTGAAAATTCTGACCCAGGGAAGATTTTTTGCCATCTTCCCTGTGGTTCTCTTCAGTCATCTGGAGGCACATGAGAGATAGTATCACGTTGTTCCTCATAAGTGGGATCAAGAGGGGTTAATGTCCTGCAAAGAAAAATGTGTCCTGAACCTGCTGGAGCTGGCTGGTGATAGTCTCCCATGAAAGACACTAAGCCCTGATGATTTTCTTGTGTTCCTGGGGAAATCATTTGGGGACGAAGTGGGAACCTTGCTCCAGGTCTGCAGGCAAATCTGAGTCGTGCACCGCAGCTTCTCAAATGTTTGCATCCTTCTTCATGCAAAATTGTCCTTCCAAACTGTCCTATGGTCACTGCCTTAGTCTTCACTGATAGGCCCTGATGTTGAGGGCTATTGACCAGCTCAGTCCCTTTCTTCGCCCATTCTTCACCATTTTCTGCACCATGTGAACAGGCCCATTAAATCTTCAACAGCAAATCAACACAACTCTCCCAGCTCAGTAATGGAGGTTAAAAGTCAGCTGAACAAGTCGAGGCTTACTTCTATGCATTCACTTTTCATTCTTCATTTGAGTAATTAAACAAGAAACCTGGCTCATAAATTAAGATGATTAAAACAAATGAAGCAGTGTAGAGTACACCCTTAACTGTGCAGATCATAGGTCACTCCATCTGTATTTGTTTGCTTAGCCCACTTCGGACAAAGTCCTAGCAGATTTTGAGCAATTTAATTGTCAACTCTTCATTTTTTACGGTTCACTTCTTGCAAGATTGTGCAGACATTGAGAGACAAAGGGCCAAATCCTGTCCCATCCTGCCCCACTGGGAACGAACTGAATTCACAAGGCAGGCAAGCTCGCTGCCTAGGGTGGGACACGGCTGTGCCCGGATGCTCGCACTGCAATTTGAATTGAGCAGAAGTAGGAGACAATGGTGTTTTACCAAGGAGGAATTTCTTACCTTGCAAGACCCACTGTACTGACCTCCTGTCCCCCTCAGCTTTGCCTTTTCAGCTCAGGCTGGATCTTGCAATTTGTCCTGAACTTGCTTTCTCTGGCTGTTTCCAGCTGGAAGCAAGGGGTCATAGGACTCGTGACAAGTTCATCCTTGTGCAGGTGCTGGGGTATCCTGGCTGCATCCCTTTTCTTTCTGCTCAACACCAGATCACCACCCAACCACCCCTTGCATAAATGCTGCAGCGCTGGTGGTATCTGAGCTCTTCCTGGCAGCACCCTGGAGGAGAATTGAGAACTCAGTCATTTAATTTTGGGGAGAGAAACCAGGGAGATCAAAGAGACCCTCACTCCTGTCTCAGCCGCATGTCTCCTGGCCTTGCTGGGGTGAAAATGGCACAAGGCTTTTGCAGGCAGATCTCCGACCCCCTTGTTTCCCAAGCCCATATGAACATCTCCTGCCTCCGTAGGAGCTGTGGCGCCTGCACAGGTAAGTCAGGATTCGGGATGGATGCAGGGAAGAACAGACCTCCAAACCCCAGGTTTTTTCTGTGCCCCAAGGCTGTAGGTGAGACAGTACATCTGCTGGCTTGAAGTGGATATTGTTACTGGAATCTGGATTCCTTTCGGATTAAGTATCTTGCAGCCCTCACAAGGCTCCACTTAGCTGACATGTCTGAGCTCTGCCTGAAAATCTGATTTCCCCATCATTACTTCTAAAACTGTGTTTGCCTCTCTTTCTTTTTTTGATTCTTTTAATCCTGGCCAGTTGTAACATGCACCTCCCTGTTATGTTCTTCAGATGTACTGCTCTGTTATTACTTGAAGTAAAGAATTCTCTGTGCTCTTTTCTCCCCTCTTTCCAGCATTGGCCCTTTCCCCAAATTCCTGGTGCAGGCAGTTTGTTTTCTATGGTTTTGCTTCAGCTGAGCTGGGTTATTGAATGCGCTTTCTTCTATCCAGAGAGACTCCTGGTTCAGCCCCTGGGCTATTTTTCCAACACATTAAGTGTTTCCATGTCTTTCCTCTCCTCCACTCCAAGAAGACTTAGTTTTATCCTTTTAAAAAGTAGCCATAACCTTTTACATCTCTACTTCTTTCCTGTTTTCTAAGGACACAAGGTGTATTTAATGGTGCTATGCACGGGTATATATATGTCTACCTGTTGATTCCCTCATAACTTGAACCCATTGGCCAAATTTAATGAAGATGAACAGAGAGTTACAGGGCTCAAAGACTTCAGGTTCTGAAAAGTCTTGTGAATACATCTGAGTGAGCAGACAAGGAAGATGTTCTGTGTTCCCTAACCAAAGGGCAGAACAGATACTGTGGTTTGGGGGGGAAAGCTCAAAAATATGACCCGAGGGCTCCAAATCCAAAGGCGAATTAAGAACATGCACTTATTTTTAAACCCCATGCTTTTAAAACCATAGTCTTGTGATTTTGGAGGGACCAGACTCATGACTTTTAAACACTTGGGTATGAAAGCAGTGATGCTGGAGTCTCCTTGGAGCCAATAGACCATCACAACCCCATGAGGGTACTGCCTCACCTCCTCTTTCATGCTGGTTCCCTGCCAAGCCTTTCCTAGAGGCAGGAAAGCAATGCTCCCAGCTTGGAGTTATGCTATTGCCTCCGAATATGTGGTACAGGTCCAGGGAGGGGACAGCATGGGACAAAGCAGATCAAAGAGTTGGACTTACTGGGTAACCTTGGGCAAGTCACTTTACCTCCCTGTGCCTCCACTTCTGTTCTCACCCCACAGAAACCCTTGATGTTAAGACTTATCCCTGCCATGTCTGTACAGCACCTACCACTACAGAGTTCCCACCAGGTTGTGCCCTGCAGGCAGGGACTGCATCAGGCCCTAAAAATTAATTGTTATGCACAGCAATTTCATTCAAGAACCATGGGATCAGTGTCACCATAGAGAGTGAAGGGGATAGCCTGGCTTGTACCAGGCATTTCTCAGGGGCTTTGACCCTTGGATGGATGCCCCTTGGCTAGGGTTTGTCTCACAGGCAATCTTCCCAAACATCTCCAAGAAGATAAAAAGCTGAGGTGGGGAAAAGGAAAGAAATGAAGGAGCAGACAGGAAAGGAAGACAGAAATTGGGAGACAGAAAGCAGGAGACAGCTCTCTTCTGTGTCAGAACAGGTAGCTGCTGACTCAGGGCAAAATATTCCCACTTGAGGACCAAAAAGCCTCCCTAGCCCCAGCCTCCTGCATGCACAGACCCCACACAAGCAGCCAGCATGGAGAAGGTCAGCACTGCTCCCCACTGAGGAGCACAGCTGAAAACAGCCACATCTGCTTCCTTTAGGAGTTCAAGTCACTCCCCATAATGTCTAATAATTCCAGGAGAGCTTCTCCAGGGTGTGCTTTTGCCTTGCCTCCTAACCGTATTTGGCCACGATATGGGTGTTTTACCTACAGTTCCCACACAAAGAAACCCCCTTAGCTGTAACCCAGCTTCTCCCTCCCTGCAGACAGCTATTTACAGGATTTCAATGGATAGGTCTGAAATGAGTCCATGTCCAGAATTGCCATTGCCAAAGGAAGGAGACAGGGGTCTTTGCAAAGGGCTTTTATAATCTTCCTGTTGCTCTGGCTGGCAGCTTTCGGCATGAGTCCCACATTCTTCAGTAGCCCTTTCCTTAGCAATGAATAGGCCTTTAGCACACTCTCATAATGGTTTCTTTTCCTGTGGCACTAGAAAAAGCTTTCAGCCTGCTCCAGCTGCCACCTCTGCTGCCTCTCCTTACCCACCAGAAAGATGCAGTGGCTCTGCTCAGCATATCCTCTGCCTCTGATAGAGCCACTCTTTCACCCCTGAAAAGAGGTGGCGTGTGAGCAAGGGGTGGAGGATGGATTTGCCTCTGTTTATTTTTCCTAAAGCTTCTTTGCAAGCTGGGGGTTACAAGGCTGAGTTAGGACCTCTTCACCCTTCCCAAGAAGCACACGTGCCCTGCGGGTCAGCAGCCCCGATGCAGGATCAGGGGGCTTCAGCCTGGGGTTGTCGCCCTGCTCTGTGGCTGCACCATGCCAGAGACTGAGCTCACACTCCCTGATGCAGGAGGTCTTGGCTCCAATTTAAGGCAGGTGGAAAGTGCATGCTCCTCCCGGCTTCTTTACCTCGTCTTAATTCCCAGCAGGGCTGTTACTCCAAAACCTGCAGTGACAGGACTCTTACACAGCCACAGTAGCGTGTAATCTACTCTGCATAGGTATGTTTGGTTTCTTCCTCCTGGATTTGATAACGATGCTACTTAATTAGGGAGCCAAAATTGCTTTAGTTTAGGCCTTCAGAGCTCTCAGCAGTTATCTCAGATAGCTATATTAGCAGGTACCCTAGACAGCTTTGAAAACTGTACAATAGAGACCATAAGATCAGATTCTCAAAGGCTTTGAGATCAATGAGAATTACAACCCCTAGAAAAACATTAGATACCTATGCACTTTTCTAAGTCTGGCTAAGAAACATGTCTGAAACTCTGGACTTCAGCAGCAAAAAGCTCATTTTCCATGATACAAACATGATGGGAAGAAAGCCAGAGAGTGGCAATGCAACATGCTGCTGTGACTTCTCAAGAACTTGAAGTTATTTTCAGACTAACCTGCAGTCTCATTACATGAGTTTCTTTGTCTCTCCTTTCTCTTAACTTTGTTTTTTCTGTTTCACCACTCAGGAAAACACTGAGTGTGTGTTTACCATTTTCCTTATGTGTACATTGACTCCCTCACATTTCCACATATTTCTGTATACCTTTTCAGGTTTAAAGATAAAATACAACTACTTTGTGTTTGACACAGAGAGTTGGGAAAACATTAGTCACAAAATAAGTTTTAGCCTGGTTCCTAAAAAAACTGTACATTGGCATATGCACTGGGAGATGTGTCTCTGTGTGGCTCTATCCATCCCTCATTAATAGCTCTTGATTCCAGCATGCAATTTCACCAAAATTTCACCGAAAGATGGAGATCTCACAGGAAGTGTATTTCTGTGAGTTTCATAAAAATAGGCAGGTTGGCTGAAGAGAAACTTCCACTAAGGAGCTATCTGAAATTACCTCTGAGCAGAAATCTGAGGATTCACAGCCTTGGAAACCTACAGCTTCGTTAGACAGGTTGGTCTTGGGCACCTCCTGAGCCCGAATGCCAAATTCTATTCATCACAAAGGAGGGAACTGCGCTTGGTGGCTGAACAGCAGCCTCGGAGGATAGAGACCAAGAAGTTGTAATGCTTTCCTAAATCAGTATTTCATGGCTATAGCAACCACAGCAAGTTTTTGGTGGTTTGATGTTTTACACAGGTGGCTAATACACCCGCTTGGTGAATCAACCAAGTCAGAACACATTGCCGGCCAGATGCCATATTCTACAGCAGGTCAGATGCAGTCCTGGTCGCTACCTGCCTCTCACTGCCCTACAAGAGACTTATATGGTAGAGCAATTGCTCTTTGCTCCAGGCTGGTTACTTTTCTGCCTAATCCATGCACAGCCGTCAGCAGCCTTGTAACTGCTGGCCCTGCTTGAATCTGCGGGCACAGACCTTGGCAGCAGTGCATGTAGCAGTGCTACTGTTGAAGAACAGCACAGCATCAAGTAGGGAAACAACTTCTCTGGTCATAACCAGCTGCTTTCCTTAGCCCCTGCCTGCTGACTCTGCTGCCTCGGCTGTAGCTGGCAGAGGAGAGAGGAGTTTCCACCTTTCATCAATCCGTACCATGCTCTTGTGCTCCAGTCTCAAGGGGTGCAGAAGAGCCAGGAAAGGTGCAGAGGGGGACAAAAGCATGCAGTGAGATCTGTGTAGGACTAACAACATCTCTGGAAAAGAGATGACGGGGTTCAAAAAAAAAACAGCAGAAAAATTTGCAGGAGGAAAGCGCACGGAAGGCTCTTAAATCCAAAGGACTGCACCTGGAAACATCTGAGCTGCAGGTTGCTGGATGCTTGGAAAGTATTCTCAGAAAATATCACATGTTCTTGTTTTGATTATTCTTACGTTGTTCCTTTCCAGTATTACTCTTCTTACAATATTTTGCTGCTCTTTTTGCATGACCCTAAGGATCTCTACAGCTGCAGTTACTTCTCAGAGACCTTCTTGGTCCACACGTTTGCTCCCACGGCCCCTTCATGTGGTCACTGTCACACTCCTACAGCAAGCTGGGGGCATAAGAAGACATCCCCACAGGCCAGCAGGCAAAGGGCAGCTGCATGGTCCCCTGCGTTCCCTGGCAGAAGCTTTGCCACTCCTGTTGGCTGTCATTCCAGTTTACTGTCACCCATAATCAGGGATACAGTATTCATTGTCATACTGTAATCAGGGATAAAATGTGTAAGGATAGAGATTCCCCTTGCTGCTTCTAGCCACTGAATCACAACCAAGGTTCAGAAATTGCTCATGCTTTTTCCTCTCCCTAATGTAGCTTTTTATAGCGTATTCCATACAGCTGATGTAAGTCAAGGCATGCTCTGCATGTGTATTAATCCTCGAATGCCAGGCAAATCCTCAGCTGTCTAATTTACCCGCCTCCTGCCACTGGCCAGGCATTTTATCAACTCACAACCATGGGAGAAATCAGCAGGCAATTCTACTTGAAGTTTTTCATTTGCGAATGTTTCCCATAGTTGAAACCCTTGTTTCCCTTGCTTCTTCGGTAGCAAAGCTCCACCGTGAGAGGAGATTACACAGCTTGTTTTCAGATCAGCTGAGCTTGTTTTGAAAAGCCTGACCTTGCATTTCCCCTGCCAGCTAGAGGCAACGTCCCCTGCTAGGACAGGATGTCACACATCCAAGATCTTGAACCTCTGTGCTCATTCTTACCCTTTTTTCTTGCTTTTCCCCACTTTACCCTTAAAGAAAAATCTCAGGGAGGCCCTATGAAGGAGAATATGCCATTTTTCTTGGAAGGTGAGTTGGGGCCTTTCTCTTCCAGCACATAACAATTTGGTTTTCTTCATGTTTGTACATTATTACAGTTTTGAAAAAGGGGACAATACACCCAGTTTTTAATTTACTCCTGTCTCAATTTAGCACTCTTTCCAGAGTCATTCAAAGGGATCTTAGAGTAAACAAGGTGTGTGTGGGGGTATTATTCTATATTTTTCATCTTGTTGCTGGTAAAACTGCATGTGCCTTCGGAAGATAAAGTTAAATATTTACCCTAGGTCAATCATCCCTGTCTGCAGAGTTTATATTTTGCTGGAGTTTGGGCAAGCAAGTGGTATTTGCAAAATTCCTTGCCTGCCTCTGCTATTAGAAAATGCACTCACAAAGGCCTTTTTTTTTCATCCTCAGAATATTTTCTGTCAGGCCTGAGAAATTACCTGGCCTAGAGAGACAGTGAATCCATGTGTGACACTGTGGTAGGATTGTGTTTGGAACTGGGTTAGTTCGGTTTCTAGCCAGGAACCTACATGCAGCAGGACCTGAGGAATATTATTGGGATCTGGCATCACAGAGGGCCAGAGGGTTTTCTTTCTGTGGCTTCAGGTGTCTTGAAAACAGGCTCACTCTCATAAGTCCAGGTGGCTGTATGGGGGTGTCTGGTCCTGCTTGAGATGGGGTGAGCCGATGAGTGGTGGAGCTGGGAAGAGCTGAGAAGCACACTGCATGTTCCTCCCAGAGGCAGGCAGAGAGCATTTCTGTGATGGGGCTGGAGTCTGTCCAAATTGCTTGGCATCCCAGGCTCAGCAAAGTCATCTTGCCAAGCTAAAGTCTGCATACCAAGGAAGTGCTCTAGGCCTTCCTGCCTCAGCCAGCATGCTGTGGCTCTTCTGAGAACTTCATTTTGCCTGGTGGAAAACAAGTTCTCTCCCACATGCTTTTCATGTATTCTCCTCAGAAAAAGGCCACTCTGTAATATAGCCCCCTGGGACACTGCAGGCTGCCCAGAACATCTCCGTTGGGATGTTTGGGAGCATCTTTATTCAAGCTTTTCTTGAAAAAAACAAATAACCAAAAAAACACATCCCCTTTCCACCCTATTCCCTTTCATCTATCTCCCTCCTCCCTCCACCATGACTTACAGGCATCAGTCTTCAAACTACTTCAAATCAAAGCAGTCACGGGAGACGGACTGATTAATGATAATTTTCTAAGCCTACAGAGGTTTCTGTTAGGTCTCCCAAAAACAGAGGGTAAACAGCAGCCAGACCCAAGGAATCTCCTGAAAGCTACAGTCGACCATACAGGGTTTTACAAAGGGGGAGATAAGGTCAGGAAGACAGAGGGAAGCAGAGGCGGAAGCGGCAGGATGAGTGATCACTGCACTCCTGCTTCACACAGCTGGTATGCGCTTGTGTAAGAAACATCACCTGAGGGTTACTCTAACCTGTGCCAAGAGGGCACGTATCAGATGTGAGGCTCAAGAATGCAAGCAGCTCTTTGAAAGCCTTCCTCTCCTCCCCTAGTAAAGAAATTGGCCTGGTTTCTTTCAGACTTTGTGTTGACCTTCTTCAGGTGTGGAAAACCTTCTCCTCTGCTGCTTATGGGCTTTTCTACCCTCTGAAAACAACGTCATTTTTGTGTCAACAACTTAATATGTGTTGATGTGACCCCATGAGTGATGGAGAAAACACCCACCAGATGAGTTTACTGTCATCATAGGCTATCAAATGCTAAGGCTGTAGCAATTGCTACTTTATTTCATGGGCTTTGCTCTTTCAGAAGTATTTGTTACATATACCCTCTTATCCTTGTGCTTTGTGGTAGTACATACTAATACATAACATATGCAGTAGGACAGATAGATACTGTGTAGTAACGCAGAGTGGATTCCACTTTTTACTTCCCAAAAACAAAAATCACAAGGCAGAAGTTGTCTTTAACACCTTCATTTCTGGCTGAGATGAGCAGCACTGTGCAGTTAACAATCACCTCTTGACTTTCTCCAGAGATCACAGCTGTTGCTATCCAGAGGTATTATATTATTAGAGGCCACCATGAAGTTCAGAGCTAACTCCAGATGTGGATGACCTCAGGGCCAGTGTACATTTATATTTTGGAGGTCAGGACAGAAAAAAAGTAGGATGCAGTTCAGCTGACAGGTTAAATCTCCTCTGACAAGCAAAAAAAAAAAAATAAAATTGAGTTTTATTGAGTTTGTGATGTTGTGTGAGTATAATATATACAGAAGTCACAGAGGGAGGAAAAGAATTGTTTTCTATGATATGGTTGTACCGTCTGGTTTTGGTGAGACCTGCATTGTAAGTCAGGGGTGGAGTGTGTCCCAGGACAGAAATGACCTGAAACCTGGGTATCCTAAACCAGTTGTCTAGGTGTCCTCCATACTCAGTGGAGCATGGTAGATACACTCATGGGAATTTCATCTCATCTGTCTCAGACGCATCTTTTAAAAGGGGGTGACCTTCCCTATATCTCTATTGGCTATGGAAAAAGCAAGAATTAGACATGAAATTTCTAGGTGGCAACAGCTAGATTACACAGATCCCATCCTAAGTGTCCATCCCACTGATTCACAGCAAGATTGTGGTAAAGGTTAACACTGGGAATGGATGAGCAGTAGGAAAAAGGCATTGCAAGCCTTTCCTCAGAGACATGTCTATATCAACTTCCCTCAACAAAGTGGGACCTTTTCTGAGGGAAACAGCTCAAAATGAATCCTGTACTCTGCTTGCTTGGTGCTGAAACATAGACAGGAAGAACCTGATGCCCTTACAGCTGTCCAGATTTTTTCATTCCCTTCATGGAGGCTGAGATTTCAAATACCCACCATCAAAAAATGGTATCAAGCAGAATTTGACTGGAAATCAGCAGGACCTCTTTCCTCCTGGGCCAGTGGTGAAAACTGTAGTGGCTGTGTACTCACCAAAAGCAAAAGGAATTAAAAAATTTTATTTAAAAGAAACAGGATTTTTCCCCTGGTTTTTGTTTGTTTGTTTGTCTGTTTATTTGCTATTGCCTGCTTATGATCCCTCTGCTGATTTCTGGAGGAAGCACTCTAGCCCTGTGCAGGTGAAAGCCGGACAACAAATTCTTCAAGTTGCAACAGGCAAAGTCAAAAACCTTAATTTAGAAGCACCAGCAGGGTGGACATTGGAAACGTACAGACTCACTCACTGGAAAGCTCCCAAGATCTACAAGTGCTGAAATGAAAACATGACACAACGGATCAGTCAATGGTTACTACTGAATAAGTCAGTGGGCCTCAGAGTTAATCACTGCAGCCATCCATGAACTCTCACAGGGTGCAGAAAAACAGTTAGCTTTGCCTAGAATGTCTTTGGGATGATGTCCATTCATGTAGTGGGAGGTTCATATGCTCTATTGTCTTCTTCTTGGCAAAAGCTTTTTCATCTGAAGATACGTTAAGAGAAGAAGGATAAATTTTAATCAGTGTTTAAATAGGAAAATCAAGAGGAAGAAAAAACCAAGGGGAAATTGGGAATCTGAATTCTCATGGTGTCATTGACCAGGAAGCTTGACGCAAGCATCCCTACATCAAGGCGTCCTTCACGAAGGGTTGGCTATCACCAACCAGCCTTAGCATGGGTTAAAAAACATGCAGTGGGATCTACGATTTCAGAGATGTGTGTTTCTGCAGGTCACCTGGCTGTTCTCATGGCACTGCTCTGAGCAATGTCAACCCTCCAAGGACATGGGGAGATCCTCCAGGAGAGAAGCAGCCTACTATCGATTCATATTGTGGAAAAGGCTCTATTTTAGCTCTTGTGCTGGTCTCATAGATGTGCTGTTACAGATGAGTTTTCTGATTTAATATGTTCTTTGTGTTCACACTTCCCTGAATTTCTCCCCTTGTTTGCTTATGGGAACAGCATTTCTGCTCATTGTTTGGTTTTAGAATATTTTCTCAATTGAAACAGAGAATAAAGACTTCTATATTTTTGTATTTATTTTATAATTATCTGTTTTCCTCTCTTTTTCCCCTTTTCTCTTCCCCTTTTCATGGAAGGAAAAAAGGGTGAGACCGAGAGAGAACATCATGGAAAAATGCGGGGGAAAATGAAGCATGATGTTTTCACAAGGAATACTCTCAAAATATTAATCAAAAATCCTTTTTAGAAACCCTTCTGATGGGGAAAGAAACAATTATTTTGGAGGGTTAATTGTTTATTATTCACAAACCTATTTGCAAAAAAAAAAAAAATTAAAACCAATTTTAGAAGACGCATGCAACTTTTTGTTCCTTTTGAGGTTGGTGGAATTTAATATCTTTGAAAGTGTTTGCATATACTTGCTTTCCTGTTTAGTTTAATCTCCATTTCCTCACTCTGCTTATGCTAATTTGAAGGAATATTCATTCCCTGACTTCCACAAACCAAGTGTTCCTCAACGGGAAAGTTATCAGGAAAAAAAAATAAAATCAATAAGAATATGCCTGGTACCTTGAGTCAAATTTCAGTGCAAGAGCAAGCTGCATGTCAAGACTGCATCAGGCTCTGAGGTGTGTAGTGGCGGATGCAGTGGCTCGTTGGTGGTGCCATTACCTATTGCAGGACACTGATTTAGACAGAGTCAATTCCCAGGAGATCCAGCCATGGTGTAGGGATCTTTGGGTCTGCCTACAAGGCTGGAAAGCAGAAAAGTCTTATTAAATGGGGATTATTGCCCCATCACGCCCTGTCAGTCTCCTTAATTAGACTGGTCTACTCAAAAAGCAAATGCGTGGCTGGTTGTTTTCACAGCACATTTTCTGCTAGGCTGTGCTTTGCTGATGTCAAGGGAATGAACTGAAATGAAGCCCCTTCTAAAATCCAAACATCGGCTGAAGCTCGTGCAACTGGCTCTGTGAGCCAACACAATGCCAAGGCCCTTGCAGATTTGAAAGCCCCAGGTGTCCTTTATCAGCCCCTCATACAGTCAGAGACATCGTCTGCACCTCAGACCAGCTCCTCCTGTGACCAGACGTGGGTTTCAGCCTGGTTCCTCAAGGAGCATGTCAGAGCCCGTGTGTCTGTTCCACCCTGACACCGATGAGCCCTTGGCGAGGGGCGGCTTTGGCCATGGGGATGGGAGACACAGCCATCACCTGTCCTGATGCAGGGGATGGCTCCTGCCTCTCTGAGAGGTTCCTGGAGAGAGGAGGGGGACACTGAGGAGACATGTATGAACCATAGGGACATTGAGGGGGGCACTGAGGAGACATATGTGAGCTGTGGGGACATTGTGTGTAAACGTGGGTACGCTGAGCACACGTGTGATCTGTGGGGACACTGAAGGAACATGGATGAGCCGTGGGGAGACTGAGGGGAACACTGAAGAGACATGTGTAAGCTGCAGGGACACTGAGGAGACATGTGTGAGCTGCGGGGACACTGATGAGGATGTGTGTAAACCATGGGGACACTAAGGCGACATGTGTGAGCTGTGGGGACACTGATGGGGGCACGTGTGAACCATGGGGACACTGAGTGGTCACGTGTGATCTGTGGGGGGACTGAGGGGGTGTGTACAAACCATGGGGACACTGAGGGCACATGTGTGAGCCATGAGGACGCTGATGGGGATGTGTGTGAACCATGGGGACGCTGAAGGAACAAAACATGGGGACCCTGAGGGGACATGTGTGATCTGTGGGGACACTGAGGGGATGTGTGTGATCTGTGGGGACACTGAGGGGATGTGTGGGAGCCATGGGGACACTGAGGGGATGTGTGTGATCTGTGGGGACACTGAGGGGATGTGTGTGATCTGTGAGGACACTGAGGGGATGTGTGTGATCTGTGGGAACACTGAGGGGATGTGTGGGAGCCATGGGGACACTGAGGGGATGTGTGGGAGCCATGGGGACACTGAGGTGATGTGTGTGATCTG
>NW_020799097.1:122969458-123015646 GCF_003259725.1 Athene cunicularia | reverse complement strand
CTTCTTCTCCTCCTCGTCCTCCTGCTTCTTCTTCTCCTCCTCGTCCTCCTGCTTCTTCTTCTCCTCCTCGTCCTCCTGCTTCTTCTTCTCCTCCTCGTCCTCCTGCTTCTTCTTCTCCTCCTCGTCCTCCTGCTTCTTCTTCTCCTCCTCGTCCTCCTGCTTCTTCTTCTCCTCCTCGTCCTCCTGCTTCTTCTTCTCCTCCTCGTCCTCCTGCTTCTTCTTCTCCTCCTCGTCCTCCTGCTTCTTCTTCTCCTCCTCGTCCTCCTGCTTCTTCTTCTCCTCCTCGTCCTCCTGCTTCTTCTTCTCCTCCTCGTCCTCCTGCTTCTTCTTCTCCTCCTCGTCCTCCTGCTTCTTCTTCTCCTCCTCGTCCTCCTGCTTCTTCTTCTCCTCCTCGTCCTCCTGCTTCTTCTTCTCCTCCTCGTCCTCCTGCTTCTTCTTCTCCTCCTCGTCCTCCTGCTTCTTCTTCTCCTCCTCGTCCTCCTGCTTCTTCTTCTCCTCCTCGTCCTCCTGCTTCTTCTTCTCCTCCTCGTCCTCCTGCTTCTTCTTCTCCTCCTCGTCCTCCTGCTTCTTCTTCTCCTCCTCGTCCTCCTGCTTCTTCTTCTCCTCCTCGTCCTCCTGCTTCTTCTTCTCCTCCTCGTCCTCCTGCTTCTTCTTCTCCTCCTCGTCCTCCTGCTTCTTCTTCTCCTCCTCGTCCTCCTGCTTCTTCTTCTCCTCCTCGTCCTCCTGCTTCTTCTTCTCCTCCTCGTCCTCCTGCTTCTTCTTCTCCTCCTCGTCCTCCTGCTTCTTCTTCTCCTCCTCGTCCTCCTGCTTCTTCTTCTCCTCCTCGTCCTCCTGCTTCTTCTTCTCCTCCTCGTCCTCCTGCTTCTTCTTCTCCTCCTCGTCCTCCTGCTTCTTCTTCTCCTCCTCGTCCTCCTGCTTCTTCTTCTCCTCCTCGTCCTCCTGCTTCTTCTTCTCCTCCTCGTCCTCCTGCTTCTTCTTCTCCTCCTCGTCCTCCTGCTTCTTCTTCTCCTCCTCGTCCTCCTGCTTCTTCTTCTCCTCCTCGTCCTCCTGCTTCTTCTTCTCCTCCTCGTCCTTCTTCTCCTGGCTTCTACAGAGGCACTGCTTTCTGCCCAGGTACCTGCAGCCCAGTAAGATACCCCCCCTTTATTTTTAGTTTTGACTGGGTGGCTGTGAGGATGAGTCGAGGCTTGCTCAGAGTTCTGGGTGCCCGGGCCCGTTTTTAGGTCCTGCCTGGAGGGAGAGCGGCTCCTAGGTGCTCGCTGCAGGGCAGGTATGGCTTTGCCTGGCACCTTCCTCTGCCCTGCTGCCTGTCTTGCCTGTATCCCGCAGTCAGGGCAGGGCAACTTTCCTCATCCCTCACACACACCTTTTTCTTTTATTCCCTCACCCTTTATTTAGTCTCCTCACACAAATGCCAGTCTGCCTCTTACAGTGCCCTCCAGTAGGTGCGGGCACAGAAATGCCACCCTGTATTCCCATTGAGGATGTACCCTAAACACAGTCTGGCATGAGGACAAGCCTGTGTTTGTGAGCTTCACATCCCACCTCTGCACCTTGCAAAGACAAGACTTGCATTCCCCAAAGCAATCTGGAATCAAGGCTTCCACTTCTAACCAGATCATTGTCTTTTTGTTTTACCCTTATTCTTCCTTGAAAAGTTGCAGACTTTGCCTTTTTTTTGTTTTCTCAGAGCCCATGTCTTGTTGAGATTTGTCCAGTTCTTTAAGAGAGGAACACTTTGACAAATGGGGCAGACATCCAGCCAGCTTTTTGAGTGTTGGGCTTCCAGCTCTTGTGCTTTGATGAATCTTGGTTCAGAATCTCAGATGTGAACAGCTGATGTGGTTTTTTTTCATCCTGGGTCTGGTTCTGCCACTTCTTCACACCTGAGTAGTGTTGGGCAGTCATGGAAAAGTGTATTACAGGTGTCTGAGAAAAGCAGTGGAATAAAGGAAAATGGGGGAGCAGCAGTTGGGTCTTTCCCAGTAAGCATAGCTGAGGGGGTGATGGGAAGTGATAGCGCATCAATAGGGAGTGTGGAGGTTTGCCAAAACATTGGGAGATGAATGGGTGTGGAGGTGTTAGATGTTACCAAGATGCAAACAGAAGAGTAAGGGAGGTGACCTGCCTACCAGCGAAGTGGCTGGAGAGTTGTGCTTAGCAGATATCTTTGTAATTGCAAAGCTGAGTGGGGGATTTTTATTTAGATCATTTGCTTTGCTTTTATGAGTTTAGTTTTTCAGCTGAGAGACTTCGGTGGTCTGTTTGGGTAAATGGATGTGGCAACAAAGATAAGTTTAAAAAAAAAAAGGCAGCCCCAAACTATTTACAAGTACACGTTAATGTCTTTTTGTTCCCCAGAAACAAGTATGTTCCCTTTGGACAGAAAGTAAGCCTGGTTTGTCCCACTGGCAACCAAATACTTTGTGTCCTCAGCCCACCTCTCTTAAGGACCAACAATTGAGGATTTCTCTTCAGGACCAGCAATTCCTTGACAGCGCCTTAAGAAGTAATAACAGAACAGTGAGAGTAGGTGGTCTGGCTGTGAAGGGAACATGGAGTTGAATGGAAGTGTAGGCAGGTGAAGGACAATTACAAAAAAAGAGAAGAAATTGGCATGAGCAAGAGAGTTGGGAAGATGACTGTAGCAGTGGCTGCCCCTGGGTGCATCCTGATGTGGCTGCTGTGACTAGTGTTTCATTCCGGTGTTACCATGCAGCAACGGGTAGGATGTAGCTGAGAAACAGGGCAGGGATGCTTCAGTGAGCTTCGGGCTGTGGGTAACATCTGTGAAGCTGGGAGCAGAAAGCTGTTTCTTGATCTGGGCTGTAAATGCAGGTGGAGAGTTCATCTTTGAAGGGGTTATAATGGTGCTGGGACTGAGTCCTTAACTCCAAAGTAATGCTCGTAATGATGAGACTTGGGTAAAGCATGCAGGTTGCAGAATGGTTTCCTTCTGGGAAATGAGAGGCCAAGGGGCTTTCTCCTAATAATTGTACAGTGGGCTGTGAATTCAGCTTTTTCTTGGAAGGGCTGTTGCAGCCCCATTGTTGGGCAGTCCAGTTCTGACAGCAGTGACAGTGAAATCCAGTCCAGAGGAGATGCATATGGCCATCGCTAAAACTCTCAGTCTTAGCACAAACCCATGACAGACCCAGGGTGGGAGTGAGTTACATGATTTTTCTGCAAATAATATCTCTCTCCCCTGCCTTTTAAATTTTTTTTAAACTGTTCTTGAAAATGTGGGTGTTCTGGTTTGAGCATCGATCTTGGTCTCTGCCCTGATAGAAAGTACCAGAGTTAATTCATCTTCAGTTAACAAGGTCTTGAGTCTGTAGGGCCTGGAGGGCTGAAATCTTTGCCTTCAGTGTGGGTGAGTCTTGCAGCATCCTGCTCTTTGCTTTTTCTTTTCTCTCTTTTGGTCATGAAAGTCTCTATTAGACACAATAAAACTTTGTTTTCAACTGTGTCACAAGACTGTGTCCTTCAAGGCTTCACTGCTCAGTTTCAGGTAAAAGGTAAAAATGAGGCACAAACGGGTAAACTGAGTCCACCTACAGCACTGAAAGCAGATGTAAACGTGGCCCAAGGAAGAAACAGCGAAGAGGAAAGTGCAGCTGTGAGTCAGTATTTGCCATGACTTCTGCAGGAGTGACATAGGGTGTCCTTTCCCAGGATGCAGATCCCTTCTGCTTTTGGGAAGTGTATTAGAGACCAAAGATGTTGCTTTCCATTGTTGCAGTGATGTCTGGATGCCAGCTTAATTCTTCGTTGTGGTTTTCCATTTCCAAGTGTAAAGCTTCCACACAACCACGTACCTGTGAGTGCAGACATGACCTCTGGAGAAGAGATTTATCTTGGGCTTGGTAGCAAATGAATGACGACTCACTGGTGAACTGAAAGACTATCTCTGTTTTGTTTTGTCCACTGACCATAACGTCCAGCTTTAATTTGTCTGCCTTCTCTTCTGGCAAGTGCAGGAGGCAAACCTTGAGCATGCCTGGCCAGTGCACACTGTCCTCTGCCCCAGGACACTGTGTGCGGACAGCAGAGCACTGTCCTGAGGGTGCCTTTGTGCCACACAGCAGGGATGCTGATGGCCCATCTCATCTCAGGTCTTTGGAGCTCCCTAAAAGGTGAACATGGCCAAAAGCAGACAGAGTGCAGGTCAGTTATCATGGGAGGGGATCCAGCAAGAGTTCAGAGGTGCTTCCACAAGGCTGATGGCTTAAACCCCCAACAAACCAAAAAGTGGGGTGTGCTCTGAACCCAATGGGGGACCTTGGATTTCTTTAACTGTCCAATGTCAGTGAAGAAAGACAGGCTTTTCCAGAGTTCAGACTCTTACATGAAGCCAAGCTCTGGAGCACTCTGAATCCATGTGATCTTAGCTGAAGGTGGACCTTGTGAACATCTCCAGAGCATCTGGCATGGAGAGCAGCTCAGTTGTACCAAATAGGCGAGTGCTGAGTGCCAGCAAAAGAAGGGAAATTTTTGAATTTCTAGCTTCATCCCTTACCTGTTTGTTTGGTGGAGAAAGCAAAGCAACAGAGAATAAAGAGTGCTTGTCATCTTGGCTATGAAGTGGGTAGCAGGTGGAGGAAGAGGCTAGCTGTGACACGGTGGGCTCTGGGGCTCAGTGCCCACCTGGGTAGGTGACACTGCAGAGAGACAGCTTGGCTCTGATCGCACTGGGCATCTCACGAAGGAGAAACAGGTGAGGAGAGAGGTGGTGACAAGGAGGTGACTCCAGCCACTCGCTAACACAGGCCACGTATAGCTTGTTGGAAAGTGGTTGAAGCAGCAGGATCAAGTGTTTTGCAAGAATCTATTGATTTGTTAACACTTTTGGCTGGCAATTGTTAAGACTGCATGTTTTGATAAGGTCAGAGTTTTGGTTTAGCTCTGATTTATATTTGCTGATTCAACACAATTAAACAGTTTCACCAGGAACCTATTGATCCTGTCAAAATTTCCAACAGCAGGTGATCCTGGCATTTCATTTCAGTGAGGCCAATGTTTTGTTGTAATTTTATACAAAAGATCAAGTAGAAAATCTCACTCATCAAAAAGGAACATTTCAGTAATATGTTTTACAATATATTTTTTTGGGGAAAAAAAAAGGTCTGGAACAGGCTTTCTTTGCCCAATTTTGCGATGAAAACATATTTTGAAACTGTGGAACTGGCTTTTGGGAAGGGAATTCTGTTTTTAATGCAGCTGTAGCTGTAACAGTCTAAGGAAGGAAGAAGGTAGTAGCACCATCTGCTTTTTATAGGAAGGGTAAACAGAGGTCCTCATATCTGCCCTGAGCAGTGAGGTCAGAGTTTCGCGAGCTGCCAGGCAAGTCTGCAAAAGCATTTTAAATTTTATTGCTCCTCACTGCCCTTTCTGTCTCTCTGCCAGAGGTTACCAGCTGTGCTGCCAAAGGGAGTACCCATGGCGCCATCAGCAAGCCGGTGGGTTGGCTCCGAGTGCCTTTGGAGCGGGAGGGAAGGCAGGCATGAGCTTGAGCACAAGGAGAAGCGTTGGTTGCATTCTGCTGGCTGGGCTGCAGAGCAGATGGCCAGCGTGGACCACGGAGTCTGGAACACTTATGCAGTGACCCTTGCTCAGGCATCAGGCGCTCCAGCAGCACTTGTTTCTTAGAGCCTTGGTCTTTCTGGTGAGTCACTGAGAAGCAACAACTGTGAAGGCTCTCTCTGAGATCCCAGTGTGGAAAGAGAGCAAAACTTGACTATTAGGAGAGGAGGGGGTGATGCCACCTTTGTAATGATAAGTAGAATAGGAAGTTGCCAGGGAACAGCTGCTGTTGCATTAACGGTGGATCCCCCAGATAGGCTAACCACATAGCTGGTGGCTAGCTCTTAGCTCTGGGGTACTTTCAGAAAAAAGGGAAGTTGTAAATATTACTGCCCACCTCTGCTTGTGTTGCTTTCTGAGCCTGGATTCTCGAAGTATAGGGATTGCTGACTGATTTTTGTAGGAAGAACTCAGTGTTTTCATTCATGTGCCTACACTGTCTGGTGGGCATTTTTAGAAAGTCTCCTTTCTTTTGTTCTTTACATTCATTTCCTTTTACTACTTACTGACTCTCCCCAGTTATGTTTTATTTTCCAAGAAACAAATAGGCAGACTGGATTGTTAAGACAAAGTACCTGATATCTCCTATAAGTAAACACATATTCAAGTTTTTCTGTGTTAAAGCAAATGCATTCACTCAAATATGTTTATGCCCAGGGCATGTATTGTGTGTCCACATCCATATCAAAAGAGAGATGAGAAAAATTGTTGTGTGATATTGAATGAAAATCTTGGGACAGAAAGAAAAATAAAGGTACTGGAGCAATCAGAACTGGGCTCTAGCAAGTTGCCACATATAGCAATAAAGCTGCTGTTAGTGGACTCCTACTGTTGAAAACACTTCATTTAAAAAAAAACCAAACCAAACCAAAACCAAAAAACAAACCAAAACACAACACCCACCTAGGAGATAATGCAACACAGTATTTTTTTCTAGGCTTCCTCACAAAAATATGTTTTCCAACAGCAAAGTTCTTGGCCTCAAAAGTGGAACTTTTTTGTAAGAAGCAATGCAGGAGGAATGTGTAGTATTTCAGGGTTTCATTCTGCTTGCCTGGATTTCCCTTCATGCTTTTGCTCTCAAAGTTGTTTGCAGAGCTCTGGCAAAAGAATAATTTAGAAACAGTTACTAATAATAATCCCTTACACATGTAATAAAGGAGTTCCTGTGCCATCCTTATCCTGCTGGTGGAAAGATACAGGATAAGGAAGAGAGGAATTTGCCCATAATATCAAAATTGACAAGGATGGGAGCTACAGCACCTTTTTGCTCCCTTTACAGCTCTTGGTTTCCTTAGTCACCTAGGATTCTCAGTATTGGATGCTACAGCTGAACTAAGATTTCTTTTACAGCAAAACCACAGTGAGACCTTCTTGCTAAATTTGGTTAGGGGAGTAATGGTCCCTTCTTGCCTGGTGGGACCAGATTCCCACTGGAGGAAAGAACCACCTGCATTTATCTAGCTGTGTACGGTGAGTACAGTATTCAGACAGAAAGTATTCAGACCCTGAAACTGATGCTGCTGCTTTCTAGTGCCTATTTTAAGAGTATCCGAGACAGATGCTTTCTCATACTGCATGTTGTGCAGGTATGTGAAGGTTTCCTGGCTCAGCCCATCTGCCATTCCAGCCCCAGGACACAGCTGTCACCCTTGACAGCTGTCCAGTGGTTTTCTGATATTTTTGGGGTGGGGAAGGGCTGTCTGCATGACTTGCAACAGTCAGGGACTTTCCTGTGAGGGCAGTAAAGTCTCTGTGTACTGGTTGGATCCATCTGTGGGTAATCCATCCCTCCCCATGGAGCACCTGGGGTGCACGTAGCACATCGGTCTCCTGCTGTAATGTCACATGTCACTGGCTTATCTCATTCTTGCCACATACAGCAAGTTTCATCTCTCTGCATCGGGGCCAAGGCTGCCTGATCCCAGATGCCTTTGCTGGGCTCCGTATCACCCAGACTTGGGGTTTCCTCAGCGGTGTGCTCTTGTGATAGTCCCTCTCCACTTCAAAAAAGGCATTCTCTGCCACAGAGCATGGCAACAGCAGGGATGGAGCCATCAGAAACAGCAGCAACAGCCAGCAAGCCAGGGGTATAACCATGGTGATTGACTTGAACTCCACGTTCACATCTGGCACAGGCTTTCAAAACACAAAAATCTCAACATTTGGTCTGCATGGAAAAACAAACTGGCAGACACCCATATTTAGTTTTCATGCCCAATTACCCAGCTCATCAGCTTTCCTGTTTAGTGCTTCACCCGGACAGGAGAGATGTTCACACTTCCCTGTGTGGCTCCTCTGTTTGGGCTTGGGGACATGGTGAACCCTGGCTCGCAGGGACAGAGCTCGGCCTGGGTTTCTGTGGTGGGTGAACTTGCCTCACCGTGCACGATGAGCAAAGCCTGCAGGCTCAAGCATGTGGTGAGCCCAGGCAGGTCACCAGCCAGCTTCTGACTCTCCCTGGAGCATGCTGCATCCTGACCCATTTTTCTTTTAGGTGCTGCTATGGTGTTCTTGCACAAATCCATCTTAAGGTAAAAACCTGTGGTCTGACCCACCCTTAATTAAAGCTTCATTTAATTCGCACACTGACTGATCTTCAGTGAGCAATGAGAGTAGTCTGTGCAGCACTCTTGCCCTAAAGATAAGCCATTTATTTGTTTGTTGCTTTTTATGACCTGACACATTTTGTATTTAAACATCAGGATTTGAAACAAAGAGGAGCAAAACATTATTTTATGCATTGTTGGGACTTTGCAGTCAGGTGTACTTAGAAGTTGGATTGAACAAAACAGAGGTCCTTCTGAGCTGCTCAACTGAGATACAGATTTTTTACTTGGTGGATTGTCAAAAATGCTCTTTGCTGTCCTTCAAGTCCTGTGACTGGTGCTCCAGGGCTAAAGAAGAATGACTGCTATATGCTCGTATTTAAATAGCTTTAGTGCTACTCACATTTGAAGCAAGAACCTGCCCCTTCCCTTGCTGTAGCAGTGCTGCTGGCATCACTTCAGTATGTGCTTTAAGTACATGCTTGGAGTTAAGTTAGTGTTTAATTACTGGGGCCCATGCTTGACATACTGTGTAAATTATGGAGGGTTTGGTTTCTCAGCCACATTTAAGCATTGGAAAACCATATTGTTTAGGCTTTGGGACTGCTTCCTTTGGCTTTGTTTCATCAGGATGGAAAAGCTGATTTAAAATAAAAAGTAATTTGATTTCTGTTTGGTTTTCAGTCTTTTTTTCTTCTCTTTGCTTCTTCACAATCCAATCAATTATTTGTTTAAAAAAAAGAAATTATCCAGTTGTGAATAGCTGAAGAGAAATATCCTTATTTTCCCAACGGCATGGTTTTGGTTTTTTTTTTTTTTTTGGTTAAATCTGTGCACTGAACTGGGCCCATTTGTATATGTGATGTTTGACTTCTGATAAAAATAAGTTTGCTTTCACTTTATATGACGTTTTTATCCACCAGAGAGTTCCAGCTGTGCAAGAAATTGATGAACATTAGCTGTTCCATTGATCTTATTTGACCAATTCTTAAGCATCTTTGCAGAGTTAGAGCTCGTTCTTACACTTTCAGACAGACAGCTATATCATCAAATTTTACGGAGAAAAAGTGGCCACTCCTTTCATGCTCAGTGGAATGTAGACTCCAGAAGCCAAAGTATTCTTACAGCAATTTGCAACTGCCTCCTAGTGCACAGTAGAGTTGTAATGCAACAGAAGTTGAGGTGGTGCACAGGAGCCGCTTGTTTGATGAAGGTCCATGGACTTTAAATTGCTGTCAAGGCTGTGGGAAAGCCATTGCTGTGTGACAGGATAAGGAGCTGTGTAATGCAAAATACTAAAATCCTTAGCTGTGCCATATCTTAATCTCCCTCTTGCTTCCAAATATTTGACTCTGCTGCTGTGTTTCTTGCAGTGGTTCAGATTTGTGCTTTCCATGGAATGATCACAACTGAAAGCATGGTTTAAAAAGTGTGTTTGCCAGAGTAACTACATAAAAACCTGGGGGGAGGTTAGCAGGGCCCAGCCTGGAGGTAGCTGCATCTTCCTTGGAACAGTGCAGGGAGCAAAGGATGGGGAGCAGCTATGCAAATATTTTTTGCCACAGTTAACTGGCTCTGGGTGAAATCTTTTTTTTTTTTCCTTACGGTAAGAGTCACCATGCCTCCTTGATGCATTTGGCTAGCGGTGTTTTCAGTTTGTATCCCTAGCCTTCCTGCTCTCAGCAGCTAAGGTGCTGTTGTGACCCCAGAGATCACCTTTTATTCCTATTTTGCTTTCTGACACAGCAAAAAAACCTGCCATTTGGCTAGAGGAACACATGCTCTTTGCCCACCATAAGAGGAGAAAGAAGTATAGCGTTAAAAACAATTATGAAATACAAGAAGCAGCAACTTTTTCCCTACATGGTCCAGTTAACCATTTTTCCTGTTCTTGTTGCTCCATAGATGCACATACACACTGTATGCTCAGTAGAAGCGTATGTCACTTTGCATGCTATCCTCTCTACACAAACCTAATGCATTGGATTTGCATTTCTGTACGAAGGCGCTACCAAATTCAGATGTTGCAGCTTTCCGTATGATTTGTCCTTACTTTTGTCTGTGCTGTTTAACCACTTAAGCCCTTGCAGACAACTCTGGCCCATGATGTTGTTCCGCTTTACCTCGGCGTTCAGGGAAGCTGGCCTTGTTGTGTTGAAGGGTTAAGCTGTTCTCTTAAGTAGATTTTGCTGATTGGATTGTCCTTCATGTTGATGCTGTGAGCAAAATGTAATCACATGAGTAATGTTAAAAATCTGCCTGACCCTGGAGGCCACGAACTGTTGCTGCAGATGGTGTGGCTAAGCCAGTTTTTGTAGCCACTGACTGATAGGTGTGTATAACTAGCATCCTGTTAGATTGCCTCTGGTGACCCCACCCAAATGGTTAGGTGTGGCAGACAAGCAGGGACCTTTTTATGTGAGCGAAAGATGATGGCATTCACAGGTCTGGAGATGTAGCAAGACACCTGCTCTGTGCTGCCATAGGATCTTCTGTACCTCACTCATGCCAATATGCTTGCCTTTGCAAAAGGAATTCAGTTTCTGATAGTACAACACTTTGGTGCATTTGTTTTAGAAGTTCTACAAGAAAGATGTCATTTTCTTGTTTGTATTTTACAGAAACCTGTTTCCTGCAAATCTTGTTGCTGCAGCTTTCCGAACGGTAAGATATGTGTGGGCTTTGGACATGAGCTACAGTGCACAGACAAAGTGACTGCTCCTTTTTGAAGAAGGACTAGAAAGATGATATAGAAAATACCAAAAGTTTATTTACTTACAGTAAGTGGGATTTTTAAAAGCACCTGATATAATCAGGCATACAACTTCCATGGTAAAGGGTTTGATTTTGAAAAATACTCCTCAAGAAAAGTATATTCATAGCCTATGTTTAGCACCTCCACCAAAGTTGTTCTTTAAACTCGTATACTTTGGCTGCTGTGTTAGGCAGCAGTGTCAACTCTGCTCTGTGCCAGGCTGCTTATCACTTTGCAGGAGCTAGCTGGAAAACCATTGGGTATGTAGCTTGGAGCTGGGCTCAGAACACACAAGGCTGAAGACTTTTAGTCTCCCATGTGTGTAAGCATTACCTGTTGCCTGATGCTTTTATTCAGTATTTTCCCTTGCTAGATTAATTGCTCAGCCTGGCTTCTCTTCCGACAGAGAACTAAGCATGGTAGGATGATAACTGGCACCAGAACACACTGTGGTTTAAACTGATGGACAGGAACTGTGGGGGTCTAAGAAGATTTTGCTTAGTTCTTATCGCTAATTTTAGATGTTGGGGATAAGACACTGTTGAGAATATTGCTCTGCAGCAGAGTGAGTCTTTACGATACAGGAGCAGAATAATAGCTTTTGCCTTCATGGTATTCTGTGGGTTTGCTTTTGTATCAAAATCGAGGTCAAACTCTTAAAATCACATTCCATTTTGTGTGTATATATAATATAGTACAAGTCAGTATGCCATAAATAAAAATAGGAGCAGCACAAAAATATCATTAAGAAAAGGATATTCTGTGATACCTCAAGTGTCAGGGTTCTGTATGTTCAGGGATTAAATAAATAAGTCCTCCTTTACTCTGTGCCACTGTTGTCACAGGTAATTGGCAAGTACATAAGCTTCTCTATTCCCCATTTCATGTTTAAAAAAAACAAGCACAAAGTGCCCCACTTTTGGGAGGTGTCTAGCTTATTTATCAAAGCAAACTGTTGCCCTAGATTTTAGATATTTTACTGGCAATTTTAATGCCTGCCTTACCATTTCTGACAGTGAAACGGCGCAAGTGCCTTCTGCAGGAGCCAGTGTGACAGCATGGTGTGCGAGCAACAGAGTGCAGGAACAGGGAATTTCATCAGCTGCTGCCCAAACCTGGGAGCCGAGGTCATAGACCACTTCCCTGTTGCCACATAGGGAAGGAGCTGCATGTGCTGTCACTCCCTTTTCTTGCACAGGACAGGCTCGTTAGCCTGCACAGTATGGTCTCCAGACAAAAGCTTCCTAACAGTAATCTCCTTGTGAAATGCTAGATGGTGTGGTCATATTGACAATCTGATCAGCAAACATTGTGATTTTGTTTGTTTGTTCTTTTTTTTTTTTCTTACCCTCAGTATGCAACAGAATATAAGATGCTGCTCAGAAACACTACCTCTGGAAATGTCACGTGGGAAAAGGTAAGGTCACTTCTTAGGTTTTTATACAAACCGTTGCCAACTATAATATTTGACTACTTCACAGTCTTTAATCCTGTCCAGTCGTTGAAAAGAAACAAGTACTTTTCTTTGCCTAGAACTGAGACACGCACAAGCCAGATGAGTTACCCCCAGCCACACAAGAAAGTTACAATGGATAGGATAGTTGGGCTCAAATGATCTGACCCTTGAGACCTTATTTTTAGGCCATGATTTCTTAGATCTGGTCTCACTTGATCTGATTTTTTATTAGTCACTCTTCCTCATGTTTCTGAATAACTTTCTGTAGACTTGGAATTAAATAGCAGTCAGGCTGGCTGAATATGTCCCTTAAACCTTACTCTTCATTAACAGTTTGGAGAGAATGAGCTTTTTTTTCACTACCCAAGGCTCTTTTTAAAAAAAAATAGAGGTTAGTTGAAAGTTTTTTCTTGCTGCCATACTGCTGAAATTTTGTTTGAAGCAGTAACAAGTGGTCAGAAGGAGTAAAAATTATAGACAGAACATTACAAATAGGCTGCTATTGCAGTGGTGTCAAAAAGGAAACTAATTTGCAGGTGTAGCTTAGGTAGAGTGTTATCTTTCATAAGTATCTTGTAGGACTTCCAGAGGTGCTCTGCATCCTGTTGAGTGGCATCTCTCCTGCAGCACAGGGCTATCAAACATCTTTATTATTGCCAAGAGCCAACATACTGCAGGTCCAGCAGTAATTACTGTTGTCTTGCAGGCAGCATGCTGTGAAACAGACCCAGTATCCCAGCCTGTGATGTCTCACCTCACTCCAAATGAAGTATCTCATGTGCTTCCATGGGATTTTGAGGAGACAGGTCTGAGACTGGAAATTATTTTTGGGATTATTTTCTATTTCTCAGGCTCATTCTGACTATCAGATCAGTATTGAATGTTGGGTTACTATATTTTTAATATGATTTGACTGCCTCTAGGGCAAGAGACACATATTTTGAGTAAGGACTCAGCAGGGGCTTGCCCACCACTTTGTAAAACCATTGAGGAAAAAGCAGTTTCTGCTCATGCAGAGGGTCTCTGAAGCGTATCTGTGAGCACAGGAAGTACTGGCCTCGTTACCTCCTCCTCGCCACGCATGGTGCTTGAGCAGGTGATGCAGAACAATGTGTTTCTGAACTCTGCTTTCAGCTGATGGGCTGGACTTTCACCAGCCCCGAAAGGCAGGGTGACAGGTGACTTGGATGGCACAGGAACTGAGCAGGGGAAAAGTCAGCCCTTGCCTGGAAGCTGGCTATCGCATGGTGAGCGGTTTCACTGGGGAAGAAGGCAGCCCCATCTGCCCAGGCTCTGCCCATGCCTGTAAGATTGCATTAACCCAGATCTGCACTGACCCCATCTGACACGGGTGTGTGGCAATGACTGCCCAAGGGCCATGTGATCCCAAAAGAGCACTTTCTCTTCTCAGCCATTATATCCTCGGGCAGTACAGCTAAAAAACAAGTTCAGTGCAGCTAAAAAACAAGTTCAGTATGAAAGGCTGTAACAATGTGCACTTAGACACATGTGTTTGCTTACAGAGTGTGGAGTTATTCTTCATTTAAGCAGGGGGTAAATGAAAGGTGAGTAAGACTCTTCTTCATCTTCAGTGTCAAGTTTGATAGGGGCTCCTTGGCAACCAAGCAACGATCAGGGCCAACCATATGCCCTGGACATAAGCTTGGCTGTCAAGTACTTTTTAAATGCTTGTTCAAAGCCCTCACTCTTCCTCAAGAGATAAGAATGCATCTTTTAGCAATTTAAAACATGAGATTCTTTTTCAGTTTTCTTCTTTCCTTTTCCCACTTATCAGACTTGTTTGATGCAACATCAGAAAAAGTACTCTGAAATTGTCACTGGTGTCTTTTGTTTTTGCCAGTGGTTATGATGTAAAGGTTATTTCGGCTATTACTTTTCCAAAACTTTTCTGCAGTTGTTGAAGCAAAACCAGGGCTGAGCTGCTTTAATTCCAGAAGATGCCCTACTGTCTCTAGAGAAAAGCGGACCAAATAAAAAGAAAGCATCATCTCAGTTTTGTTAGCTCAGTTTCAGTACTGGTCTGACCACATTATTTATGGGTAGATGAATAAGTTTGGAAAGAAAGAGTATGATTTTTGGATAATATGTAGTATAAATATCACATCAATGTAAGTTGAATTCCAGGGAAAGAAGATGATATTCATATCTAATGTTTTCTTTCATCAGTAGAATATTTGATTGGAGAAATGTTTTCCTTCTACTTTCCATATGAACAGCATAGAGCAAAACTTTCCATTGATTATATTTTCCCCTGCACCCACCACTGCTTAATAGGTCCTGTCTTCTCTCACTGATGATATGAATAGTGGGGCACATAGATGTCTGCTCAGCCACGTCCTTTTTGTTGTTTCACATGCTCCCTTCGTGTTTACCTAGCTTTTATGGCCACATCCTCTCTGTCTCTTCATCAGCAAGGCGTCCTGGGGCACCGACTATCTCAGTTCCCCATCTGCAGCGCAGGGAGGCCTTGGGGGGACTCGTGAGTTCCTCTTGTGGCAGCAGTAAAAATACACAAACCGGTGATTGCTCTTCTTCCTCACATCACGTGGCTGCCTTTTCTTTTCAGCCACCTACTACTGGGACAGCTCAATGTCAGCAGTTGTTTCCTTGATAAGCATTTTGTTTCAAGAGCTTTAAAACAATGGGATCTTCAGAGAGATTCAAGGACCGGAAGAGCTCCATGAATCTTCCTACCAGAACACATAATTTCAAGCAAACAATAATGCGTCCCATAGTTTATCCAGGAACCTCTCATTAAAGCTGTTTTTGTTTGGTGTCCACAATGCTGCTTGGTTTGGCAGCTCCTTTGGGGTGATGCACTCTTCTGTTAGAGTACAAAAAGGCTGTTCAGCATCTGCCAGTTTTAGAGACTGGGATTGAGAGGATCTTCCACTGAGGATTTATTGCTGGACTCTTTGCATATTGTGCTGCAAGGAAGTGAAATTCCCTGAATGCTGCACATTGTCCCCTTGATTTGAGGGGAATGATTTTTTGCAGTAAGTTACTACTCCATGCAAACGATGCACCTTCTGCCTACATCTGCAGTGATGGAAGGCAATGGTGAATATTTTGTGTTGTAAAGAAATTGGGTCGAGGGAGAAAGGGAGAACAGGACATGAAAGCATGGACAGGATGGCAGTGAACAGAGGGAAATGGCAAAGACGTTTTTGGTGGCTGTACACAGAGTCCTACCTCCAGTCACCAAGAATTCAGGGGTCCCCAGATCACAAGGCCTAGGCTTGAAGGACTAGTAAGTGTGAGCACTTGGAGAACAGCAACAGCAGTGATCGCAATACCTGGAGCAAGGTGTAGAGAGACATCTCCGAGGGTGAAAGAAGACTAAAGTCCATGTATTGTTATTCTGGAGAGGCTTAGGGGAGTTCAAGGAGAATTGACCAATTTATGCACAGTAGGCCACTTTGAAGGTTAAGACAAAAGGTAAGAAGCCACCTGTGTTGGGGCTGTAGCTAACTGGGGATGCTACTATCTCTTGCCCTCCTCTAGCTTTCCAAGAACAAAGTCTGGCAAACCTTTGGCACCCATGGCTCCAAAGAAGGTGGATGCTTGTGGGGATTGAATGACCTAGAAGAGCCTTGGACTTCTCTAGTCAGGGAAGTGTCCTTCCAAATTAATCATTAGGAGCTCAGGCCCTGATTCTCCTGTGTGCCTCCTGAACTCTGTCCTGCTCTGTGACCCTGTGTGCACTACACAGCTGGTGGGAAGCTGAACCAATCCTCTTACAGGTTCAGTACACTTAGGTCTCTCTCCTGAGGCTGGACCTCCGAGAAGCCCAAACAGTAGAAGGTTGCTGGGCTTCAGGCTCACACCACTGCATTTAATGAGTTGAGAAACAAATCTCTGGTAGGAGTTTAAAGGATGGACATTCTTTGCAAAACATTGGTATAAAGTAGTATAATGAAATTCCCTCCCAGTTACATCCAGGTCAGGATTCTGGGTGCTTTCAGCAGCTTGAAACAATGAATTTCTGTTCCATAGCAAAGTTTGATGTTTATTTCTTTCTGAATGAGAACCTATACAAAAGATCAATGTTTTTAGGATATTTTTACTTTGGAAAAAGTTTGGGCTGGTTATAGTAAAATTCTGTTCCAAGCTGAACTTTTCGTATTAGCCTTGTATCAAATGAACCCCATATAGGATGTTATAATATAACAAGTTGGAAAAATAAAACTAACCACAAGATGAAAAGTTGTGTCAAAGTGAAAAAGTGTTGCATTTACTCCACGTGAATGAAGTAAGTGTTTCTTTTCTGGTGTAAAAATGTTCACATATTGACCCAAGTTGACATTTCCCAGACAGAGCTTTGGTTTTTGATGATGTGACATGGCTACACTATTTTACCCATTTACCCATTTACTTTCTTCCTGCTAATAAATTAGTCATAGAATTTGAGACTCATACATCGATTTGTACATTGTTGCTGATAAATTGTCACTGAAATTTTGTTAGATTCCCTTCAGCCTTATTGTAAACTTTATCTCCCTATGTTTAACAACAGAAATGGAAAATAGAAAAATGTGTGCATGCCATGTACACACACAATTTATTCAGTTAATGGGAGGGTGTAATTTTTTTGCCTAACTTTTCTAATCGCAGAAGAGTTTAGGGCTTTCAGGCATACCAAACAACACACAAAACTATCCAAAGAGAAAAGTGTTACCGTGCGTGGAGAAAACAGCACATTTCTTCAGACATCTCTGGAGATGCCTGAAGATGGAGATGCCATTCTTAATATACTGTGCATGTTTTCAATTCTTTCAGTTAGAAATCAGATAAATACTGACAATTTAGCCCTGAACAAGCAGCTACCATGAAAAAAAATTGCAGATCCTGTATGTAATTATTTTGTACCTAGCAAATAAAAAAAGCCAGACCTCCACTGTTTGTAAACACTTTTGTTAACAGCAGTTTAGCTTTCATGCTTTTGTCTATAATTTGTGTTTTATCCCCTTCCCTGCAGTACTTTGTTTCTACCTGCTGCTAAGAGACAGTGCAGTTCAGCAGTATACTTCCAGTAAAAATACCATTTCAAGCAGTCTGGTTTTATCAGATTTAACAGATCAGTATCCCAAGTTCTTTAGTCAATACTAATTTCAAGCTTTTAGCTCAGAATATATTTTTCTTTCCTAGTGTTGAGCTAGTGTCTGCTTAAACTAGCCAGAAGGCCAAAACTTGTACACAAACCTAATCTGTTTAAGAAGCCCTTCCAAATAAAACAAATATTACACATGTTAAGCTTGTACTGCCAAGTTGGGGGGGAAAAAAAACCCAGTTTGTCAAAACAATTATATTTTTACGTAGCCACAAGAACACTCATTCAGTTCATATGATACTACATTGCCAAACAAGGTTCAGCTCTCTTTGGGAAACAAACCATGAAGGACCAGCAGAGGAGACTTACAAGACGACTAGTTTTTGTCGATAGGTGTATCCTGTTTTTATCCTCTTACTTCTATCACACAGCCACATGGTTTCTGAGAAGGGGAACAGGTATTTCTTCTGTTCTCTCTGTATCTCACAAAGCTGACATGAACAGATGAATGAGTAGGTTTCCATGGTTTGCTACCTTTCTCTGCCCCCCTCCCTGCTTTCTGCTTCATAACATTGGTTGATTTTTTGTGGTTTTCACCTTGGTATAAATATTGTACTCAAGCAAGGGAGCTGGCAGTTTCTGAGAGCAGATTCCCATAAAAGTATATTTAGGGCCAGACCACTGCAAGCCTCTTGCAGGTATGATTTGTTTAGGATGTAGAATATAATAGTGCCAACAGCAAATGATGCTTGGTGGAATAAGCAGAGCTAGGATGTCACCAGTATCTGCCATTTATACCTGTGGACTCTCCCACACCTATCTTCCCTCACGGTAAAACAAGGATGAAAGTTTCAGTCTTTTAACTGCACATGTGTGATTCATGTCTGTGCTGCTTTGCATCTGCAGTGGAGCTTGTCCTGAGTAAAATGGAGAAGTTTGCTCTTCAGGTCACTGAGAGCACACGTATCATGTTGAAGGGCATGAGGGGAGGTAGTGGCAGGCCCTTCTCCAGTGAATCCATGCCAGCTCATAACGAAGGAGGTTTGTATCTGAACTGTGTCCAGATCTGGTTTGGTTCCCTTCAAGAAAATAGGTTCTTCTTTCCCAAAAGAGGTTCTGCTTGTTGATTTCAAATCAGTCGGGCAGCCACAAAATGAGGTGACCCTCTTGTTGGGTTTTGTTCTGGTCTCGCATCTAACAAGCCTTTTTTTTTTTTCCTTTACAGATCCCTGTTGGTACTGAGATTGAAGGGATGAATATCCTGGGACTGGTGCTGTTTGCTCTGGTTTTAGGAGTGGCACTGAAAAAGCTTGGCCAGGAAGGGGAAGATCTGATTCGCTTCTTTAATTCATTCAATGAGGCAACTATGGTCTTGGTTTCCTGGATTATGTGGTAAGTGTGTGACAGGTACAATATTATGCTCAGTTCAGGAATCTCACTGTTTGTCCATTTCTCCAGCTTTTTCCTACCAGATCCCTTATCACAGCAAAAGTGTATGTCATGTTGTCATACGATGGGGTCTTCCTGCTTGTGCCTTTTAATTAGACAGTTACATGTAGCTTAAGTTATCAGTCTGGAACACCTCAGAGGGTTCTTCAGGACTTCTAATTAATTTTTGATTAATTAGTGGAAAAGAAGCTTTCTATTTCAAAGCAGCATAAGCCCATGGCTAGCTGCCGTCATGAACCTCAAGGCACTGGCCTTCAATTAATAAAGGGAATGTGAGCAAGTGAGGAATATGGTCATGTGAAGGCCAGGGATGTTTGTGCTTGGAGTGCACGTGCAAATGCAGTGAGTAACTGAAATCATACTTGTAGCTTGATGTGTGGGGGTTTTTTTTAGCTTTGATTTTTCTGTTGGTCAGAAGTTTACTTCTGCTGATCTGAAAGATAGCCAAGGACATCTGAAGAAGCCCACTCACTGGTATTTCTTTGAGAGAAACCCTGCTGAGTGCATGAATACAGAGCCCCATCTGTCCACTTGCATCAAAGGGCGATAGAGAACCTATATCCCTTTGAACAGAAGGGAGGAACAGTCTCCAGGGCTATGCTTTCCATCCTACTGAAACAGTAGTGCTGGCTATTGAGTGGTTTGTCATTGTTCTTAGCAGAGCCTGGGTTATACAGTGGATCTTTAAATCTCTGTTTCTCTTCTAAGATCTCTTTCATATCCTTGTGTGAAGCAGTAACTAATGTTACTATCAGAGCGATCAACTGTTTTCTTGTTTGTACTTGCTTCTCCAGAGATGCTTATCTTTTCCATTTCACATCCAGGAGAGTAGGTATTTCCTAAGGTTCATTGTTTATTTTGTGTCCTGCCTATTAATGACCAAATCCATTATTTCACTTGCTTCCCTGGAGTCCAGACATATTTGCTCTGACTGATCTCACAAAGCTTTGGGCACCAAAAAAAATTCTGTATGTTGGGACCTGGAGCACACTGAACTTTCTCACTAGGCGAAAAAAAAGCATTGGAGGAGGCAGGCACCTCTAGAGAGCGGTTCAGGCTACCTAAGCTGGGGTAGGACCAGCTTCCTGGCTGGGTTTTCTATCAGGTAGGGTGAATCTGGGCCTCAGAGCAGCAAAAATAAAAATATTTATAAGGACGGCTAGCTAACAAATTGACAGTGGGACATTTCTCATTCCCTTTCCAAGGCTGTTGGAAAAGCTATAAGCACAGGTATTTTTTCTCCCTTCATTATGCATTTGTCATTCCTACTATTTTCCTCCCTCCAAAAAGTAGAAGGGTTTTAAGAAAACACCTGATTTTACACAGGCAGATCTCTGTGTTAGTTGCTGTCATAAGGGATTGAAAAATTCAGTCTCAAAGCAGCTTAAGTCTTCTACTCTTGAGTGTAATTCCTTGGACACTGAATACTGATAAGAGGCAGTTCTTGTATTCAGCTGATTACAGTGCTTACACTTCAAGCCAATCAGTCGGTATATAATCCTTTACTTTGTGGATTATCAGGACCGTAGCTGACTTTTAACACTGCAGTGCACCATAGCCCTTACTTGTTCTCTTTCCTTCCTTAAGGCTCTTGTGTCATCCTGGTATTTATTCAGAATCTGTCAAGCTGCATGTACTTCCCAAAGGATACTTCTGAATGGGTGAAATCATACTATCAAGGAAAAAGGCAGCTTGAGCTCATACCTAGTCCCATTCAACAACTACTCTCATGTTTAGCAGCACTTTGGTCTCAACTTTCAATTCCTTCCTCTTCAGCCTCCCTCTTCAAGGGGAGGGATGCAGTCTCATTTTTGAATCGAGCATTCATGTTTGCAGAGCTTATGCAGCACTGGGGCTCAGCTAGATGTGGCCAATCGGGGTGCTCAGAAACGTAGTTCAAAGGCAGTATGTTGCAGAATTGGCAGAGGCTATGTGGGGAAGTTTCAGCAGGCCCCCCTAGAGGTCTCACCAAAGGAGGACGGAGAGAGGATGCTTACATTGATCTGGGGCATAAGGAGGTGCTCTCTGCACAGAACAGAGCTGCAGAACCACTAAGAGAGAGGCAGGCTACGAAGAAGTGAGTGATCTGGGCAACCTTAAGGCTTGCTCACCTTTCCAAACTTTTGCATGCTTAACCAAACCTTCTGAAGTTTGTCCTGACTCCACTGATCAGCTTCTCTGAACATGGGCATTGGATTAGAGGGGAGAGTGGGAGAAAAAACCTTCTTTATTCCTGAGATGTATAGGCAGATCTTTTGTAGTTACATGTTGTGCCTGGGGCAGGGTTTTGGAGAGCTGGGTGATCCTTTAGTATTTCATAGTCTTAGAAGCAGAAATGGATGGAGCATGTACAGCATCAGCAGAGGTACTCAGACACAGACATCCCAAGTAGACATTTGGAGGAACTGACCCTGCACCTGAAGTGATTCCTGCAGTTCATTTAGTAGCTGTTGGTGCTGTAGGTACAACGGCAATTCTGTCTTTTCAGGGCTGTTGCCAGCTGCACTACTGGGACAGGAGGTGTGGCTGTGGCCCGCAGGTGGCCCTTCCCTTGGAGCAGCTCAAAGTGTTCCTGACAAAGGAAACCTCAAACAAATGCTGACATCCTAAGACGTGGCATGTTTCTAGATAGGAGGCATGGGAATGTACGTGTATGTGGCTGTTGGTTGAGGGAAGCTCTGGAAGCCTGATCATTTAACTTGGTCTTTCACAGACAAATAGCAGAGTTAATTGCTATCTTTGGCACATGCATCAGCGGCCTTGCTGAGCTTTCTGGTATGGGCATAGGTTTTTCTTTCCTACACTGAATATGTTGGCACTCAGTATGTCTACCATTTTAATGATCCAACTTCATACTTCTGCTGGTAGTCACCACATGTGTGAGATCCTGCTCTTCCACCCCTTCCTCTGCTCCAGTGACATGATACTGCTCCTTTTTCTTTCCTACCGTCTGTCATCCTTCAGCAGTGACTTTAGCTTTAGGTCTTTGCCTGCCTTCCTCCCTGATGGACTAAAACTCCACACTGGTGTCTTGTCCTGATAGTTTCTGCCAGCATTTCTGCTTCCCTCTTGGCTTTTCTTCGGCACTCTCCTAGCTGCCTCTTTGAGGGCCTAGGTGAACAGAGCTTTTTCTGTTTCACTGCTTGCCCGCCACCAAGCAAGAGTGTTAGAGAGGCCTTCCAGATTTGCTTAACATGAGTGTGTGGTGAATAAGGCACTATCCTTCAGTAGGAACAGCATATTCTTTAGAAGAATGTTATGTCCAGAACAAAAGATGACATATTTGTCAAGGCTTTTTGTTTGTACTTAATGACAAGCAACATCTCTTTACACAGGTATGTACCTATTGGCATTATGTTCCTTGTTGGGAGCAAGATTGTGGAAATGGAAGATATTGTGCTTCTGGTGACTAGCCTGGGAAAATACATCTTCGCCTCTATTCTGGGCCACTTCATCCATGGAGGAATCATTCTGCCGCTTATTTATTTTGCATCCACACGTCAAAATCCCTATCGTTTTCTCTTAGGACTTATCACACCACTTGCCACTGCTTTTGCCACTTGCTCCAGGTGGGTTTCTGTGCTTCTTTTGGGATTATAGCCTGGTTATATTTGTTGCTGTAGACTGGTTATACCCTAACACCAAATTGTGTTGAGTTTTAGGTGTGAATATTGTTCCTGAGATTGCAAAAAGAGACTTCTGAGCACAGAGAGTCTCACTGCTGTCAGCAGCCTGCCATGCAGCACATACTGTGTTCAGCAGCTAATTATCAGTTCCTCAAATTATTGAGATGGTAGCATGATGCCAAGTTGGAAATTTTTTTGAGAAAATGTGAAAGTATTTACCTTAAAAAGATCCTGCCAGCTGTCCTTTCAATTTTAAGTAAAGTGATGGTCAATAGTGAGGGACTTTGTCCTGAGAAGTTTAGTTCTCCAAGTTCAGAAGGATCTGGAACAAGTTTAGACTAGTTCTGCAGGAGCAAAGCAGACTTATTAGCTAGTGTAAAGGGACTTAACATTATTGATTTCAAAGATCTGGCTTGATCAGCTTACATTTGTCATAGCCAAACTGTCAAGCATGTAATTTACACTTTTCTCAAGGGTCAAACACCTGATCAAATATCATAACTGTATAAAATTATTTCAGGTCATCTCCAAAAGTAGATGCATATCTGTCACAGGAGCTGAAGTACATGAAGTAGGAGAGGGTTTATGAATAAAACCACGTAATTTATAATAAAATAAATAAATCCAGTAGTGATTTTAATTTTTTTTAATTTGTCTGTTCATGTGAGAAGGTACTAATACAACATTAACAAGAGATTGCTGTTGTGTCTGTATTGGCATCTATTGGTGTATTTTTGTGATCTGATCATTCCACAGCCCTGTTAGGCTGCATACTGTGTTAAGTCATAAGTTCTTGCTTCTGGGAGATGAGAGTTCTTATCAACCATTTCTGGATGGAAGCAGATTATTAAATACTGCTGCTCAAGACCAACAAGGAGGGTCTTTCATTGCTGTTATGACAGAGAGGGACTATAAAATGGCACTATTGTCTTGACAGTCCTGTCTGCGGCGTGTTAGAAACATGAAAGCCATGAGAGTGACATTCCATTCAGTGCACCCTGATGCTTTGTGTTTGATTTTTTCCCCTATTCTGTTTCTAGCTCAGCCACTCTCCCATCGATGATCAAGTGTATTGAGGAGAACAATGGAGTCGACAAGAGGATCAGCAGGTTTATCCTTCCTATCGGGGCGACTGTAAACATGGATGGAGCTGCTATTTTTCAGTGCATGGCAGCTGTGTTTATTGCTCAGCTGAACAATGTTGACCTCAACCCTGGGCAAATCTTCACAATTCTGTAAGTTGCTTGCTATTACAACCACATCCTTCTGGCCCCCAGACACATTCAAGCCTGTGGTCTCTCTGTTAATAGCTAGCAGTTTGCATTCCACATCTCTGACCTAAAGCTTGCAGACTGCTATGAAACATAATTATAGGGTGATTAAATGATGGAGTCTTTAAAGCTTTATAAGATTTGCCAGAATCTCAATTTAATGAAAGGTGGAAGCTGGGAGGGGTAATTGAATTTTGGAACAGACTTTGAGCTGTTTAAAGCTGTTTCCCACATGAAATTCCTTTCCCTACTTAAGCATCTCACTCCTCCACCCTCCACTTGCCATTAAGCTGTGTAATTGAGGCATGCTACACTGCCCAGAAAGCTACCCCTGATTCCACCTCTTGATGTCTTAGAAAATCTTCCTACCAGCTTCTTAGTTCCTTACATATCAATTTCATACTAAATACTCTGCTTCTGCTTATCTCTGCCCTTCCTACCGTTTCATCACTGGCTTCTCAGGTCAGACCCATTATCATTCACCTCCACTACCTCAGTCCTGTCTCCTTCTCTAGAACGAACTCTCCTCCATGCCTGGAATATCCTCCCACGTCCCATATCCCATGAAAGGTCATTGTCTCCATTTCCCTCCTCAAAATCCCTTAAGTGAGTATCCTACAGGGAGCTCTAGCCCCTCACTGTGCTGAGAAGCCATAGCTGTATCCACCAGATGACTCCTAGGGCTGGTTCCTGGGATTTTTTTACCATCCCTTGCCAGGTTTTATTCCCTTATTGCATTTTCCACTACATCATTTGTCTATTTGAGGCAGGGCTGGAGCATTATTTTCTTTGTGGATGGCCAAATTAGCCTTCCAGGTACTCTTAGTGAATCAAGTGTTAACACAGGCCTGAGTATTATGTAGTGATAGCCCAAGGAAAACTCAGTTGTAGACATGTGCATACAAAAAGGTGTGTGGTCCATGTCTGTAGCACATGCACCACAGTTTTCCAGCTCCTGATTTAGGGTCTGTGTTTGAATGCAAATGAGACACAGAGAAGGGATGGTACCTTGCATGGCAAAGCTTTATTACCTTTATACAGTTGGGGCCAGAAGATGTAATGTACTCAGAATATTTGAACTGATACATGACTTGGAAATGGATAGATGAGTAAGGCAGCAGGATATAGTTTTGTTGGTTGTTTTTACTTCTGAAAAGGCAATTGTGGTGTTAAACAGAGAGCCATTGCCTTGGTAGCTGCTGTGGATGCCTGCTGAGCAGCTGAGCTCTGTACCTATTACTCTGCATCAGCAGGCTGGAAAGTGTTTGCCTGGGAAGCAAATCATCTGTGTGTCCCATGCTGTAGAGTTTGTTTACAGTTCCCATAGTGGGGAAAGGTGTGACGTCAGCGTAGAAGAGGAGCGCTGCAGAGCTCCTGCTAACTGGGTATGCAAATTGATTTGCAGCGTGACAGCTACCGCATCCAGCGTGGGTGCAGCTGGGGTCCCAGCTGGGGGAGTCCTCACCATCGCTATCATCCTGGAGGCCATTGGACTTCCGACCAACGATCTCTCCTTGATATTAGCAGTGGACTGGATTGTGTAAGTACTTTAGACCCTGTGTACTGCTGTTGCATGGTATGTAGTGTGTTCACATGGAATCATGGGGCAGGGTAGTCAAAGTAGCGTGGTATACAATAAAACTTTACAAGATAGGTAATTCTTGATCGATAATAGAAAAGGTCTTCTCAATTAAAGCAGTTAGTATGCTAAAATCCCTCTTCAGCATTTTTACACAGCCTTTATTGAAACATATTTCTTCCTGGTTTCAATTCCCTTTAGAAGGATTTATTTTAAAAGTTTGTTCAGAAGGTGTTGGTATTGCTGGGAATTAGTTGGACACTAGGAGGGAAGGGGGAAAAAGGAAATTGAGTCTCAGTAGTGGTGGAAAGCTTTCTTGGTCGCATGTGAGAAGCAGTCTCCATCAGAAGCTGTTGTCAGCTATTGTTTGAACTATTTTTATGGTTCGAGACTGGTCAAAGCACCAACAGAAGCATCATGGAGAGGTGCCGTCCATTGGCAGGGCAGGGACAGAGAGGATTTGTAGCACTCATCACAGCTCTGGGCAGTGTCACAGCTAGAGGAACATGCTGCTGGGAATCACAAGTTTAGTACATAGTATTACCACCTTTCATTTCCATTTTCTGGGAAAGAGATAAGAGGTCAGACCTTTGCTCAGCTTCTCTTTTGAAGAGATTATCTCCTTGCCCAGCTCTGTTTGGAGGAGCTTGTCTCACCACTTAGCATAGTAGTGTCCTTGCTAAGGCCTAAATTTACCTTCTGTACCACCTAGATTAAGGAAAGCCTAAAAAGTTTGGTTTGCTTTAAGTACTGGGGACCCAGCTACAAGTGCACAACTGTAAATGCCACATGCTGGTGATTTCTTATAGCTTAGATAAGCCCTGTGGAAAAGGGTTTCTCCACTTTCTTGAAACAAGCCTGTCTGGCTGCTGTTCTTCAAATACTAAAAAATCAAACTGGAAGGACTTCTCTGAGCACTCATGAATTACAGCATGGTTAGAGTTTAAATGCTAGTGAAGTAAGCATGATCTGATAATTTAAAAGTGTAATCTGCTTTCAAGCCATCTGGTTGAAGTTGTATAGAGGGTTGAAATAACTGGTCAGTACGGGTCAATCGAGCTGATCCTATTGGGGTTTTTTCCCGGTTGGTGGGTTTCTGGGCAGTTCCTGATGTAGACTGTACATAATCCCTCTGCATTGCTTTTTGGAAACACCAGCCTCTCTGTATAGATGGCGTACTTCCACAGCAGATGTGGAAATTAGGATGCCTGAGGACACTGTTGAATTCCAGAGGCTGGGGAAGGCAGCAGCTCCTTCCCTTCCCACACCACACGTGTCTGTGGAGCATAATCATTCCTACAGCTTCATTAGGGCCATTGAACTCTTTCTTGCTGTCACTTTTGGGGATCAGCCACCTTCAAAGGACAGGAGAGACAGGCAAAGCAGTAGCTAGCCCTTTGTATCCAGTTTTCCTAAGGGATTAAAGTAGTAGCTATGTGTTCCACAAACTGTACTTGCAAATGCTTGGAGGCAAGAGGGAAAAGCTTGCCCTTCCTTTCACTCTGTCCAGGCTTCCTTTCAGCCTGTGTCGTGCTGGTTGCCTTCATTTCAAAATATGTAGCATCCCTCTGTGGTCAACACTGTTGTTGTAGTCAAGGAACTCAGCCTTGTGATAACAAAAGGGGGAAGGAGGGAGAGAAGAGTCCTGTGTCCTGTTTTCACAGAATCACAGAATCATTCAGGTTGGAAAGGACCCTTGGGATCATCGAGTCCAACCATCAGTCCTGTTCTACAAAGTTCTCCCCTACACCATGTCTCCCAACATCTCATCTAAATGATCCTTAAACATGTCCAGGGATGGTGACTCCACGACCTCTCTGGGCAGCCTATTCCACTGTCTGACTGCTCTTTCTGTGAAAATTTTTTTCCTAATGCCAGTCAAACCTCCTCTGTTGTAGTTTAAATTTTAATTTAAAATTTTAATTTAAAAGTTTAATTTTAATGCCATTTAATTACCAGAGAGGACCACAGTTACAAGTTGAGAACAAGTTGAAGTTAGGCTGCAGAATGACTTAACAGAAGTCTCAGAAGTCACATGTAGAAGTTGTTTTTTATGACCCATAAACCTCCTCCATTAGACCCTGTGACAGTTTTGTGTTGTAGGACCGAAGATTAGGATAGGTGCTGCTAGCAACAAAACCGGGGAACACAGTCATTCTTCCTGCTTTTGGAAGGATTTCTTAAGTAAGTGTTAAGTCAAGGTATGAGTCTCTGTAGTTAAAAAAGAGAGCTGAGTGCTCTGAGTCACCTTCTGGATAAGCCCAAATTAAGATCCTGCTCTGAACTCACATTTGAAAAACATTAGTCTGGGGAAGGCAAAGAGGGAGGAGGTGGGCTGGGAAAAGAAAGAGGCATGAGAAATAGTAGTACAATTGCTGCAACTCACCAGAACCAGTTGATAGTAACAGTTGTGCCGACCTTAAACCAGCTCCAGTGCACATTTTTAGCTCTGAAATGGTGATGATACTTCTGGGAAAAATACCTATGGTAACAACATCTTCCTTGTTTAGCTCCACTGATGTTAGTGGATCAGCACGGGTGAATCAGCTCCCCTTATTGTGTTTTAACTCTGTTAAGCTAAAAGCCTGCTGCTTTGTTTTTTGTTTCTGATCTTAACCAGGGACCGAACCACCACAGTTGTGAATGTGGAAGGGGATGCCTTAGGAGCGGGCATCCTCAATTACCTGAATGAAAAAGAAAAGAAAGACAAAGAGCAGGAGCTAAAGGAAGTCAACGTAGAAGCAGTTGCTAATAGCAAGTCTGAAGAGGAAACATCGCCTTTGGTAACCCACAAAAACCAAGTCTCCAACACAACCAGTACAGCAGACCCTGAATCCAAGGAATCAGTATTGTGAACTAGAGGCCATTCGTCAACACGTGTCCTAGAGGTGGACCGGGGACTTGTTAACGCACGTAGACATTTGCAGTGCTAGCAAGAGCTGGATGGCTCTTGAAAGTTTTCAATTCCGGTCTGTTTTGAAATACGCTGGCCTGGGGAAGGGGAGGGAGGTGGGGTGGGCAGAGAAGGGGTGTTGAGAAAGAACACTCGCTTTATAATAGTATTTTGATAACTCGTATGTATACATGTGTATGTGTGTTGCCTGGGCACACGCATATACATGTATGTGAAAACAATGCCATTGAGACTTCTGGTTTAACAAGACTTCTGTTAGTAAAGGCTCATATGGGTTGGAGGTGGGAAAGCAGACAAACCCAGTATGTGCTTATTGTAGGGAAAAATTAGTAAGCTTATTGTGCTGCTGTTCGAATGGAGATGCAGTCTAGAAACTCCAGAGTGGGTGAAAATGTTGCTTAAATTTAGTGTCTGCCCTGGAAACACTTACTGACCATTACAGACAGGATACGAAGCAACATTTTTCTCCCACTCCCCTTTCTCTCCTGTTCTCTGATCCCTTAAAAAGGTCAAATATAACCTGAAAACTAGCTTTTTTTTTTTTTTTTTTTCCTAAATTTTGTTTCATATCTGAATTAATAGCTTGTAGGGATCCAACCTTTGTTCCATTCCCGCACTGCAATGCAGCTTATAGCAGCTTTCCTGCCTTTTGGTGAGTAACTCCCAAACTTTGGGACCAAGCATAGGAGATCTTTGTGCAGATCAAGGACCGGTTTTCTCCTTTCCTCTAACCAAGCTGTTAAGGAAAAAAAATCCAGAGGAAATTTTGTTAAAGTAATCCCTCTGGGGCTGAAAAAAATGTATCGTCTGTTCCAGCATAAATATGTCTGAAGGAGGCTTGCCTGTGACAATATCAAGAAATCAAGAAGTCAGTTTGCTTCATGAAAACATGCGTGCTCCTTTGCTAGCACGCCATGTCCTGCTCATGTTTATTTAGTGGGTCAGTCCAAACAAGTTAAGTCATATCCCTCTTCCAGCAAAATTGAACAGGGAAGGAGAAAATCTGAACACACATCATGTGGGAACTGACAACAGGCAAGTCTGAGTGTTGACTTGAAAGGGAAAGTGAGTTTATAAGCACTGTGTAGTTCAGTGATTTCTGTATGTTGGGACAGCTGCATACCTGTTCCTGCTAGGAGTTTGGTCCTGATGTAAATGTCCTTCAGGCAGCAGCTTACATTTAGTAACTCCGGGTGGTGCTGGGACAGGGTACTGCTTAGTGGCGGATGGTAAACTTTGCTTGAGGCTGAGCCAAATGCTTCTGGATTCTGACTCCACCTTTTTTCCCTTTACAACATACTTCCTGGATTTGCACACCAAACCTGAACAAAGTCCGGCAAACTCATTGCAAAGATCCTGTTGATTTAGCTTGGCTTTTTGGACAGCAAATAATTACAAAATTATGGCCGTGTGTATGCCAAGATTTGCCTGGACTTGTGACGCTTTCCCTTGGCTACTTTAGCAAGATGATTGCATATGGTCAGTCTCCACACTGTTAATTCAGCAATATATATTTACACTTAGCTTTGATATAAAGTAATGCTAAGTCTCCCTTTTTCTTTCTCCTCTCTTGCTTCAGAGGAAGCTATCCTGGAAAGACATCCAGTTGCTGATGTTTATGTTCATGGCACTAGGAAGAGGCAGTTCCCATTTCATAGCAGCAGCAGCAACCTTCATTTGCAAAGCATCCATCCTGGTAAAGGGACACATGAATTTTGCAAAAAGACGCTCAGAATGAGATGTGGCTACCTCTGAGGGAAAACACAGTGAGTGCGTCATCACTGGCTGTTTAATCATGTGCAGCAGGGCTATGCAAACAATCAAAGCAGGAAAGGATTAGTCAGCCCCCTGAGAAACTGCAGGTGAAGTTTCTTTTTAACCAGTTTATTTATAACCATGTCCACAAAATTTGGTCATTCCTTGGCTCATCTTCAAAATGGAAGGAGACAAACACAATTCTCTGGGGACATCCTTTGCCCAGTATTTATTATTTTATTTTTAGCAGATCAAGACCCACAGAAACTTTGCATTTCCTCCCATTAGAATAACCCCAACTCCTTTCAACTCAGGAAACCAAAAGCGCACTTTGTAGCTGACAATGAAAGTCAACAAATACGAGGTGTTTTGGAAAATGTTGGAGGTTTGAAAAAATGGTTCTCAACAAAACTTTTTTTTTTTTTTTAAAAAGTCTTAAGTGTTTCTTTGAAAATTCTGAATGCACCAGAACCCCAAATACTTTGATTTTAAAACAGTATATGATTGTTTCAAGGAAGCTGAATATCATGACTGTTCCCTGTGGGCTTGTTTCTGTAGTTGCATTTTATCCCCCATCAGACATTTAGCTCCTCTGATACTCTCCCTCTTCATGACACATTTCAGACTAGAACATTTCTCAATTTTTATTTTTTTCACCCAAAGCTGTTGCCCACATTTAAAAGTATTCACCTGGGCAAGTCCAAAGTCTGGGCTTCCTCACAGGCAGCACCTTGCCATTGCTGTATTGATCTTTCTTCCCTCTGTTGCTGCAGCTTGATTGTGCCTCATCCTTGTATCAGTGTGTGGCTGTGGCATATTCCTTCTGACAGTAGGTCCCATGAAATGGTAAATTAAAGCCAATACCTCAGAGTCATCTTAGTATTTTCCAGTAGCAATGTAGAAGCTCAAAGTCTGTACTGAAGAATGCCTCTTCCAGTGCCCACTAGTGGATTGCCACGTTTTGTATCCATTTGAATGTCTAGTTCATGTAAAGCTTGGTAGAGCAGTCAGATTTAAGGAGGTCAAATCATTCTCATGGCAGGAATTGAACCAAGGAAATGTAACACTCCTCCTGGAAACAGGTGCCATAGGGTTTATATGAACTATGAGTATGTGGGTCTTAACCTGCCAGTAATCTGTAATCTTAACAGAAGCCCTACTTTAGATTTACAAAGGTGCCAGTTCTTTTGTTGTTTGTGCACAGCAAGAGGAATCCCAGAGTTTACCATGGAAGCAGGAACACTGGGTAACTACTGCTTGTCAGAACATCTTCTTGGTCTTTTCTGTATCATCTGTGTTAGAAATTACATTTCTTGTTTTCCTGTGATGTTCCCATTCCTTGTGATGACCATGCCGCATCTTCTAGGGCTCTCCACCTGGCTTCAGATTTTTTTTTCTTAAGGTAGAAATGTAAAAGGTCCAATATTATACTCTGACTGTAAAAAATTTGACACGTTCCAACAACTGCCTTGTAACAACATGAATACTGATTGAAAACCTGATGAGATAGAAGACTTGCCGTTTGTTTCAAGTGGTCAAAGTCTTCAGGTAAGGCCACTGGGAGAAAAATGAAAGGGCTGTTGAAGAATGTGCAGTTTAGATGCTGTCCTTGATCTGCAGTACAATGTGTTACACTGGGAGCTCCCTATTTCACGTCCCCATGCAGCCTCACTCCAAAAAGGTTACGAGCTGAGAAGGTGCTCAGCAGCAGTGCAGATGCAGCCAGTAGTACCTGCTCTGCTCTCACCCAGGCTCTCCACAAATCTGGTGCTGGTGTGGTACTTAACTCCAATATCTCTTGACTGGACCTATGTTTATGTTCTCCCAACATGACTGTAAATTGGAAACCTTTAGTCAGTTGCTTTTTCTTTCAAGAGGAAATAAATTCCATCTAGAAAACACCGTTTTTCTTTTTGGTTTTAGTCTTTTTTTTTTTTTTTTAGAAGGTACAAATTCTCTCCTTGGGAATGCAGGCTACAAACAACTTGTGTCCTACCCTCTGGTACAGCGATTGCTTTTTGGGAGAAAGATACGGAAATATGGAAGAGTCTGCAAGCCTTTGGCATATGCAATCCCATTTTGTCTCTGATGCTATTTATTCTTCAACTTTTACCTTCTCTTTTCAGTGAAGTTTCTTTGACTGTTTTGGACCATCTTTTATTTCTTCTTCTCCAGGACTGACTTTCCACTCCATGCTTTATCCATCACTGCCTGATCTCATCCCATTTTCTGGAATGCCCCATGCTGTTTCTATGTATCAGTGGCTCAGGTATAAATGGGAGAGTGAACAAAGTTTTGAGGGTTCCAGCTAGTCCTTGGGAAAGTAGTTTGCATTCTGCTTTGCTCCTGTCCTTAACTCACCTGAGGTTTGTGAGACTTAGGAAGTTACAGAATTGCTCTGAGAGTGCGGAGCTGTATCTATCTCTCATCCTGAGAAAGGCGCTTGTTCTGTGCTGTGACATGTGGCTGTGGATGCCTGAAAAGCTGTCGTGAGCAATGGGGGGTGCCTGCACTTGGCTGCTATTAGGTTATTTCCAGTAAAGACCCATTATTCCCAGGAACTGAGCTTTCGCTGAGTGTTGGCTGGTGTGTTGGTAATTGCACTACAAGATCTGGTAATCTTTAAACCCTTCTGGGGATGTCTTTTGCAATCAGGATGGCTTTTGTGTTGAGAACAGACTAGGACCAAATCTGGGGCTTCCCCTGCAGGGATGTGACAAACAGGACTGTGTCCTTTGAACATAACAGAAGTGTGGAGCCAGCCAAAGTACCAAATTGGTTGGTGAAACAACCTCTGATTTGTCTTTTCTGGGCAGCCCTGTTGCTGCCTGAAGAGACAATGTCCTGAGCTGGAAGTGGCGAAAGGTTGGGAGGACAGTGTGAAGGGCGGGAAGGTTTCATCTCTGCTTGCTCTGTTCCTATACGCTTCCCTGGACATTTGCTGTGGCTAATGCCAGAGGTGGATGTGAGCCAGTGTCACCGTTCTTAGACTCATTCTCCTACGGTTCCTCCATATTTTACAGCAGGAATAATGGAAACTGAGGCATTTTGGCTGTTCCTCTTTCAGTCATATCAAAGGCCTTGGTATCTTTTTGACTGACCACCCTGCCATATGTTGTCAGTTATGTCCTTGAGAGGTTGCAAAAGGTACAAAACCACCACCTCTTCTTGCAAAAATGTGCAGGTCAACAGTCTGGGCTGAATCTAGCCAAGCACATTTCTGCAGCCACTGGAAAGCATTGTCCTGTTGGAAATCACCATTTTTAATCCTGACCCTCGACAGGCAGTGAGCAATGGGCCTCAGATAGGAAGTCAAAAGTCCAAAAGACAAACTCTCACTGAAGGAAAAATGTCACATCTTCATTGATTTTAACTGGGTCATGGCAGTTCATAATCACTCACAGACCTGCCTGTAGTGACTGATCCTGTGACTGATGAACAGCACAGAATTAGGCAGGCCACATAAATCCTCTGCCTGTGCTTCCTTTTCTGTAAATTAAGTTTACAGATACTTACCTGTCTCTCTCAGGCATTAGTGTGGAGGATAGTGAGTTGCAGTGTGTGGAAAGCAGTCTGAGGACACAGAGCACTAAATATTAAATAAGAATAAATTTTTCAAAAATCTGAAAGGAATCAAATGAAGTATGCATCATGAAGTCAGAGTTGCATTGTGCTAGAGTATGAACAGCTGTGTGATGGAAAGGAGATCCAGTGTCTGCATTTGCTGGGCTCATTCAGGGGAAACGGGGGAGCTGGTATCGGTGTGAGTTGCACTTCAAAAAATGGATGTGATGTAATCGTGGGGAGCACAGTGTCCTGTCATATCTGTCTCTTTCCATCTCCATCCACCTGGCATTCCATGAAAGCTTAGGTTCAGGTGAATGAACAGCTCTCACTGTGGAGTCAACATCTAAATTAGGAGTCTTGACAGCTTGGTTTCTGTCTAGTTTCAATGGAAGAAAGAGCTTTTCAACTAAGAGAAGAAGTTGTCTTGTTGGCAGTATGGGTGAGAAAGGTGGAGAAAAAGGAAGAGTGGGAGGATTGCAGGGGGAGCATCACAGAAGACAGGCTAAGCAAGTGGATATAAAGAAGCTAAGACCTGAAGGAAGCATCTTTTTCTTGGTGTTTTGCTACAGATAGCATCAAAAAGCCTGCAGGCATTTTTCCGGCATGCAGTTGAGATGATGCAAATCTCTGCCTGCTGACTGGCCAGGATTTGCAGGGAGAGGCGCTGCCGAGTGCTGATGTTTCTGAAGCACATCGTCACTGAGCAACAGTGCAGCGTGCACTGTGCCAGCACAGAGCTCTGATAAGCTGCTTCTGGCTGCTAGCCACGACCACAGAGAAATAACGGTACAGTTCTGGATCAGAGATTGACCCACATTCCTCCTTGCAGGATAGCTAGGACAAATGCTCCTCAGATAAATGGGTGGTAGCCATTATTCTCCAAGGACAAAGAAGACCTTGTTATCTGTGCGAGCATTTTGATGAAAGCCGTGTTCACTTGCTGCTTCAGTTTCAGGGAGGAGGGAAGAGGGCATGACAAATGATTTGAAACTTTTTCCAGATGTTGGACAACACGTTGAGACAGTTGCCACTGAATATTTTAAGTATGACAAGAAGTGATCAAGAGCTTTATTTGGCTCCCATAGCTCTCTGTCTTCACATCTGAGCACTGGTTTAGGAAGTTAACGTTACACGGTATTCATTCTCTGCATGGGGTCTTTACAGACATTTGTGACCAGCAGGCCCCATTTCACAGCTGCAGAAGTGAGTGCACGTGGAAAAAGGTGAAAGAGTGCTTTCTTAAGTCATGTGAAGAGTTCTCAAGCAGACTACAAGCAGATCTTGAATCCTGAAGCAGAGTTCATTGCTAGCTGACATCTATCACCTCCCTAAAAACCATCTGGGGGTTTATAAATATATTTGAGTATTGATAGTAGAAATAGCCTATTAGTGCAGGATGATCACTTCTCTTTTTGGAGGGATGGAAGGGGAGAAGTGTAGACACAGAAGAGTTATCTTCCCTCTAGGATGGACTTTTTAATAGAAAAGGAAAGAAGAAAAATCTCTTTCATTCAGGAGTTCATGATACAGTTACTTAACAAATTCTATTTCGGTGTCAGCAGATACCCTCAACAGCTATGAAATCTCATTTGGATTTAACCACTGATCTTGGTGCCAGCAAGAGGTGAGGACTGTGGACGTTCCAGCACACCAACTGCTCTTACTTGAAGTCCTGCTCAAGAAACATTTATACCTGTCTTTCCCAAGGCCACAGATGCTGTTTGCTAGGCAAGCAGGCTTACTGACAGGAACCAAAGTGAGACAATGAAATTTGAGCCAACCCTATTGTAATGCAAAGTTTATGGTGTGGTTTTAAGCCACAGAGACCAAGAAATTTGGTATTAGATGTTCCTTAGGATAGCTTTGGTTTGCTCCTTCTGATAACAACACTGAGAAAATAAATACCCTTCTTTTGCAAGCATGTATTTAGTATCTGAAGCTAAACTGCATATGGCATGTCAGTGCAACTTAAGTTAATTGCAGTTACACGTTGCAGAAAGACCTTCTCAAGGGAAATCTTCTCTGAAGGAAACTGTTTACACATGCCTGAATCCCCCTGGATTACATTCCCACAGAAAGAATTGTGTTTAACCATAAAAAAATACTCAAAATATTAACTGGTTTGGATTGTAGCTTTTTTAAGAACCAGAAGGATTGCTACAAAATGGATGGGCCAGGGCCTTCGCTGGTGTGAATTAGTGTAATTTCCTGAGCTTTCAGTTGCCTGTGGACTTCTGATGGAGGTGATACCTCCTGAGCAGCATAGGGGTTTGGTCTGGTCCTCTTAAGATGATCATGTTCAGTAAAGCAGTAGTAAAAGAACATTTCTAAAACTTGTTGTCTGTAACTAGAGGCATTTTACATGCTCACAGTAATCTTATAACATGGTGCCTCCCACAAGAAAAATGTGTTTTCTAGATGGTCAGTGTTGATGCAGAAGCAAAGCTTCCTAATTTTTTGATCGGTTTTCCTTCTCTGTACCCTTCTTGCAGTGTCTTCTGTGGTCCTTGGAGTCTGCCCAGACCCCAGCAGGACCAGGTTCCTATAGTGTATAGATGACATTTAAAGATATTTATAGTCCCATGTGAGGACATAGACTATCTCACATCCTGTTGCGAGGGGACAAAAATGTAGCTTCAACTTTGGAGGAGGGGCTGGGCTGAAGAACACCCTACTTCATTAAGGCAATACCTTAATAATGACTTTTTACACTTAAGTAAGTCAAGTAATTTTGACCAAGCTAGCCCAGCCCGGCTGCCTTCCTGCTCTGCCCCACAGTAGATGCTCTGTGACATTACTTCCCTGAAGACCAGTGTGGAGGTAATGTGTTTGCCATCCCTGAATATTCCAATCTTTTAATAATATAGTGTTATTTAGACTTTCTTTGTTACTATCCTGGCTACGCTTTGGTAAGGACATGCACACAGCATGTGCTGTATGAGATGGAGACCATGTGTAGGACTACAGCTAGCTGAGCGTACCTCTGCTAATGGGAGGTGACCCTCTTTTTCCAAATTGCTTCTTGGTTATTATAGCAATCTGAGACTTGACTCACTCACGCTTTGTGAGGGTGAAGATTTTGATTAGATTTTAATTAATGCCTCTAGATTCAGGGACAGCAGGACCACACCTAAGACATGAGGAGTCTCATTCTCCAGCAGAGGTATGCAATCTGCCTTATTATCCTTAAAGGTGCCTTGTCCTGGTTCCCTTCAGGAAAAATTCCAAGTTGCTGTTTGGCTTTCAAATATAACTATGCACCAAAGGTAAGAGACTCCATTATCCCTGGAGACAGGAGGGAAAACGTGATGTCCTGGTGTGAGACAGGGAAAGTGAGTTTCTTTCTTTATCCTGTAAGCTCTCTGTCAGCAGTCCTGCCTCTGATGTGTGTATGCGTGTGTGTGCTTTTATTTCGACATGAACACAGATTGCTCTAATTAGGAGGGAGGATTCTTGTATTTTTGTATGTTAAGCCATTCAATTAATTACTTTAATAAAATGACAGACAGATGAACTCTGAAATTCACTGCCATCTGCTCCAGTACAATCCAGTATCACTGATACAAAGATATCTGCCTTCAGATAAAACCTAGTGCTTAGAGTAACCACTCCATTGAGTAAGTACTTGTGCCATGTGGGTGTGTCAATCCTTGTGAACATCTGTAATTGTTCCTCTTTTAAAGCTATGGATCTGATCCATGTGACTCTGTATCATCCTTTTTATTATCTACCAAGAACAGATGTACGTGTACATATGCAAAAAAAAGACCATATTGCTGTGTCTGGGGGTGTGTGACCCTGTGGTAGATATTACAGATGTTTATTGTGTAGTGCACCCTTCAGCGTAAAAACTCTCCCTGCCTGCTGGGGGAGAAAACAGTCCTGTGGTTCAGGTTGAAGATGGTTTGTTGTATTAGGAGGGTGACACAATAGGATGCTCTCTTTTTCCCTTCCATCATGGAAATGTATATTTGTTCTCTCTTTGTGTAGCTTCTCAATCTGAAATAAAAATCACCCTGAATAGAGTTCTTGTTTCCATCTTTGTTTGGAGACGACCAAACCTTTTATCTGATCAACTTTGCATAGGCAGCTGGGCATCTTGCTGGACTAGGCTCACTGGGCTCTGTCACCCAAGCAAACTCTCCTTTGGAAATACCCCGGAATGAGAATTGTGTAACTTGGTGTTAGGGTCCACTCTCCCAGACCGTGCCCTTTGCATCACTGATTATTGGCGTATGGCTCCATTTAACCCCTTCCCCTGGAGCCCAGGGCAAGCCTACGCAGAGCTGCATTTCTCCAAGCCCTCTACACAGGCTTTGGGAGAGCCCAGATCAGTAGGTATTTTTTATTGATGTATGCCATACTGGAGTAGAAGGGCTGACAGAGAAACCTGCTGCCAAGCAAACAGACTTTGTTCCTTGGAGGATTGAGAAGTGGGAGAAATAATCTAGCAAATCCTTTGCAGTACGCAACTGGGCCGGTAAATTCAGGGTAATTTTGCATTTGACACACACAGTCAGTCTGAGCAGCATGCTGGTTCCAGAATCAAGGGCCTGGGTTTGCTATCAAAGTGGGTTTGACACAACTTTTCCACTCATACGTCTCTGTAGGGTAGATTTTATCCTGAGACGCACAATGCAGAACATCACAAATCCTGAAACAAATCTACCATGTAAGTGTAGTTTGGTTAGTTTCAAGCATTAAATTCTTGTCCCAGAACTAATAAACAAGGATGGAAAATTTGCAAGAATTGCAAGCACCAGAAGAAAGAAATATAGTTTGAAGTACCTGCCCATGTATGACTTACAAATTGTGACTGGTATTGTGGTTTAGTATGTGAATTTAATGAAACCATCAATGTAGAGGTTTCCAAAAAAGCCTGTCTGACCCCATGGTTGTGTCTTTGCCTTCTTTCTTCCTATCTGCAATGCTGAGAAGACCAGCAAGCTAACAGAGATGTCCACTTGAACCTTAGCCTGTAGCCATTCAAATGTCAGCTTTGAATACAGAGATGGCTGCTGCCTAAAACAGGTTTTCTGAAATCATTTGAGGTAAGTGGTGGTTGTCAGAACTGTAGTGCCTTGCCATTTGAAACACATGAAGTTTTATGAGACTCATGGAAAGATGTGGAATGACTGCTTGTCTTTAATGAGAACTGAGCTGAGTCTTAGACTGAGTCCCAGCTGACTCAAGCCAGACATTATTAGAGCTTGCAAGGCACTATTACAGATAAAGTTTATTCCAGTATTTCAACAAAGAGATAAAAGTTGGAAGAAGTTCTAATTAAAGTTCAATAACTTCTGTTTTTCTACCACCACTGACCAATCTGGCCACATGCTTCCCAATTTCTAATAATTTCATCTTTTTTTTTTTAAAAGGAAGAGAGTTTTGGGGACAATACTTCTTGCTTCTTCCTTCCAAAAAGCTCTAGGCAGGCGACACACATTTGCCTAGTTCACATGAAGAAAAGCAGTAAAAAATAAATTTATAACAAGAACTGCTGCTATTGTTGTAACTTAATATTTGCAAAGGTAATCCAATTATGGCCAAGGATCAGATTAGTCCTTTCCTTTTTTTTTTTTTTTAATCCCCAGTTTGTCTGATTAAGATAGATATAATTATAGGGAAGTGCTTTGGGAGTTAGTTAAACAGAAGACAACGCCATCTTGTTCTGCTGTGAAATGAATGGTTTGAGTCAAAGAGTTTGTGTGGTACGGCTGCGCTAACAGGTCATCTTTAAAATACGTAGATTGAGGTTAGCTTGTCGAAAACCAAATCTGCTGTCTGCCCATTATGAGCATTCAAGCAAACATACGAGTACATTGTACCTCTCAAGAGTCTCATGAGCTGTGATGTGCATAGAAATAGGTTGGCGAGCGTACAGCTAACTTGCTGTTCTTGAAAGTTATTGCATCTTGGATGTTAGGGTCAAGCCGTCATGCTGTGGAAGATACCTGTGGTTTTAAACTGGTCAGGTAGGGCAGCAGCTGGAATTTATTTCCACATTTCAAAAGTTGTCCTCATGATCGTAAGGGTCAGGTTTATCAAAATAATATGCCAGAGATCAGACAAATTACAAACTGTCTCTGAAACCTAGGACCAGAGATGCAACGCAAAGCCACTCCACAGGTTTGGGTAACAAGACCTTGCCATCTCCACAGGATAGTGATCAGCAATGCGATGTAAATTACTGTAATTACTGTGTCACCAAAACATGTACACAATCAGGCAGATCTGGATTCTCTTCATCTTCATAAAGTGTAATTAGATGTCAATGCCTACAGCTACTAGTGTTTGAGGGAGGCCAACAAACATTCGCAACTCAAATCTCACAAACCGAGTAGGTTCCAACCAACAGCAACCAAATTGCTCAGATTAAGCTTCTCTGGTACTGCATCATCAATCAGCTCAAGTAATTTGACTGAGCATCCTAAAGGCACCAGGCTTTGTCCTTTTAGCAGTACCATTCCCGCTGATGTAGGAAAGCCCTGTGGCCAAACTCAGTATGAGATCTTACAGAAGGGGAACATGGTATTTATTTACATATTAAGCTGGTTTTACCCACCCGCATGCATTCTCAAGACATGGTTGTTCAAGTGGTCTGGCCCTAATAACTTACATGCAACATACACAACAAGGGATGATGGCTGTCAAATCTTCACTAAACCTACCGTTTTTTGGGACAGTTCTTTGATAATCTTTAAGCATCGATCGTTGTTTTGTGGTGATCCTTTGCTGCAGTCTCTCTTCCTGCTAGGCTGCCAGGAGAATGAATGGAAGATGTGATATGCTGCCATCCTCATCTTATCAGAGAGGAGGCTCTTTCATGAATGAGTTGTGTATGCTATGTTCTTTTTGGTGTGCGCAACTTCTGGGCTTGACAAAAACAACATAGTCTCGATTTTTTTTTGCTGAAAATGGTGTCATTTGTTACAAATACAAGGCATCCTTAACCTCTCTGCTGCTCTGCTATTTCTTCTGATGCTTACATAAACAGATTTGCATTCATACCAATCCCAATATTTCTTTTTACAAATGTCTGCACTGACAACTGGTTCCTGCAGATCTCAGTTCTGGTTTTGAAGGGCTTCTTGGTTCTGCTGAGGGCAACATACAAATGACAAAGGGCCGAGACATGCCAGCAGTTAGATTGCAAAAGAAATCCCTCACATTCCCCACTGAAAGCAGCAGTAAAATCTCACCTTTAAAAAGTGAAATTAATCCAAATTTTTCATTGTCTATTATAATTCACATTAATCAAAAGCTGCTACCACCTCTTGACCATCTGGCTCCTATTTATTTCACAGCAACATGTCACCTTCATCCAACAAGAGGAAAGGTGAAGCGCCTGGACCACACCAACTCCATCCCGTTCATCCCTCTCTGCACCACGGCACTTAGCCCTGATCTGCAGCCGTGTGGGTGTTTTAGAGCCTGGACAGAGGTAAGGAGATGCTTTGGCGGGATATGGAAATCTGAAACACCTGCCTTTGTGGCCGAGTCTTCTGTTGAGGTCTGGCCAGGCTGTTCGTGGTGTGATGGGGACATCGTGTGGCCAGAAAGGAGAAGTGCAATTTCTGGTTGTCAATTTTTCTGGGCTTAATCCTGCCACTCTGTCCAGCTGAGCAACCGAGTGGTAAAGAGCTGAAATTGCCCAGCTGCTAGCACTGGGGTTCATTATTCTGCGCTCCACTGTTGACACTAAAATAGCTGTGACTCTAGTTCTTCCTCTGTTCTTCATTAATCCTGCTTTATGTGTTTTATTTGTCATCTCTCTTGGGTGTGCTTAAGGCATATTTTCATATGTGCTTCTCTGAAATCAGGAAGAAAAAGAAGCAGCTACCACCTTTAGGAAATATTTCTACCACTTCCAGGAACTAATTAATAATAGTCCGGTACTAGCAATGAAGATCTACAAGAGTGAGGGAAATTTTGCAGGCTTTTGATGAGTCTTTAAAGATGTTGTTTAACATCTTTGTCAGCAACACAGACAGTGGGATCAAGTGCACCCTCAGCAAGTTTGCTGGCGATGCCAAGCTATGTGGTGTGGTCAGCTTGTTGGAGGGAAGGGATGGGCCATCCGGAGGGACCTGGACAGGCACGAGAGCTGGGCCCGTGCAAACCTCACCAAGTTCAACCAGGCCTGGTGCAAGGTCCTGCACATCGGTCAGGGCAATCCCAAGCACAAATCCAGTCTGGGCGATCAGTGGATTGAGGGCAGCCCTTCAGAGAAAGACTTGGGGGTATTAGTGGATGGAAATCTGACTAGGAATCATCAATGTGCACTCGCAGCCCAGAAAGCCCGACCCTATCCTGGTCTGCATCAAGAGCAGTGTGGCCAGCAGGTCAAGGGAGGGGATTCTCCCCTCTACGCCACTCTGGTGTGACGCCCCCCTGTAGTGCTGTGTCCAGCTCTGGGGCCCCTAGTATAAGAAGGACATGGACCTGCTTGAGTGGGTCCAGAGGGGGCTACAAAGATGGTCGGGGACCTGGAGCACCTCCCCTGTGAGGACAGGCTGAGAGAGTTGGGGGTCTTCAGCCTGGAGAAGTGAAGGCTCCGGGAAGACCTTATAGTAGCCTCCCAGTATTGAAAGGGGCTAGAGGAAAGATGGAGAGGGACTCTTTATCAGGGAGTGTAGGGACAGGATGAGGGGTAATGACTTTAAACTGGAAGAGGGAAGATTTAGATTAGATACAAGGAAAAAATTCTTCCCTGTGAGGGTGGTGAGGCCCTGGCACAGGTTGCCCAGAGCAGCTGTGGCTGCCCCCTCCCTGGCAGTGTTCAAGGCCAGGTTGGACGGGACTTTGGGCAACCTGGGCTAGTGGAAGGTGTCCCTGCCCGTGGCAGGGGAGTTGGAACTAGATGATCTTTAAGGGCCCAACCCAAACCATTCTGTAATGCTGTGACTCTCAAGACTTCGTAAAGAAGCTAAAGCAACATGGCTGAGTTTGAACCTGCTTATTTAGACACTACTAGAGTGACTGTCCAACTGAATGACTGGATTCCTCAGGGGCCTACCATAGGTCCAGGACTATAAGTAGTTGATTAGTGAAGCAAATGTTGGAACTAAGAAAAATCTGCAGGTCCCAGCTGGAGGAGAAGGTCTGGGAACATGGTAAAGATCAGGGATGAAATTCATATCAACATTGGAAAAACTGAGAGAAGGTCTGGGCAGCAGAGACTGCAAAGAATTAAATCTAGATGAGAGTAATTAACTGCACTAATTCTGGTGGGAAATCGTAGATTAAGGAGCAGGATCAGGAAGTTACGAGCAGTCAGAAGCATGAGTCAAATGCCTTGCACTGTGAATAAGGCAGATACTGTACCAGGGTGTGTAAACAGGAACATAGTCTGGACTACCATACCAGTTTTGCCTAATCATAGCCAAGCCCGTGCTGGAGTTTTGGACTGGTTTTAGGTGTGGAGCTTTAAAGAAACATGACTCAAAGAGTGAGAATCAAGAGGAGAACAAGGGGAACGGTCCAAGATCCAATCCTGACCTCTAGGGAAAAGTAAAGGGTTGTTAGCCTCAAGAGGAGAAGGACCCCTCTGTACAAACACCTTTCAGAGAGGGATTAGGCAGAGCAAGTGCACGGTGAGCAGAGTCCTGAGCAGGTTATACGAAGATGGCTCCTGCCCAGAACCATGGGTGAGAGACTTGCCAGCCAGCCTGTCCTTGAGCAAGGAATGTGGCACTGTCTGGTTGCAACATATTTATTTTTATAAATCAGTGCCTGAGGAATTTTAACACAGGAGAGAAATAATGTCAATCACTTTGATGTAGCCAACAGAAGCAAAGGTGGCTGTGGCAGCTTCTTCCCACCTTGATGATAACACTGGAAGATAGGCAGGTGTATTAACAGGTTACATATAATATTAACTGGCTATCAGAGGCACAGCATCAGAAATGGAATAATTTTCCAAATGCAGGCAAATCCTCCCCCCAGATCATGTCATACTGCTGGCCAAAAGATGGCAAATTGATTACAACCAGTTTTTCTTTTCATTGCGGTACTCTATTAATATTGCTAGCAATGCCCTGGGAACAAATAGGTCAGGTCTAAGCCCTGCATTTGCTGACATCTCATCCATCCCAAACATTTGCATTGTGAGACTGAAATTTGATGCCAAACACGGTGCAGATGCTATGCAAGAGCATATGGTGCATATCCAGGCATCAGGTTTCATTGCAGAGTGTTAACTATCTGGTTTGTAGTGTGAGACCATTCAAGGTAGGAAGAAACGACAAACTGATGTGTCAAAAACTTTGGATAACAGTAAATGATCAGTTATAGGCGTATTAAAGTGCTGGATACATACAACTGGTGCTCCTGACATCTGGTTCTGTACAAAACTATGGATATTCCCACCAAGAAGGTACAAGTTTTTGAAGAAAATTGAGTCTTCCTATCCCAGCTTCTCGTATACTAGAAATGTACCACTTCCAAATCTGATGATCATAAGCAAGCTCTACTTCACATAATCGATATGGGGATTACTGCTGAATTACTGCATCCACAGATGCAGGGAAATCATTTGTCTTTGCTGGAGAACTTTCTTGCTGAAAAACACAAGGTTGAAAGAATCCTGAGGTCTCAAACCAGCAAGAGAATACCCGTGTTAGTCTTTGCAAGCCTTGAGTGACTTTGGGTGGGAGTTTGGCTGGGTTTGGCCCTGTGTTATACATCAAATAAGCGAGTTTCTCTTCAGCAAAGTTCCTATCAAAGAGGGCCAGATGCCAGTAGAAGAAAATTGGTATCACTTCCCTGATTTTTTAAAAATAATCTCTCCTTTAGATCACCAGTTTATTCCCCCCTTGTTTACTGACACCCTCTCAGCATGAGCCCAAGGAGAGGGGAAAGATTTTGTGGCGCTCTGGCTGTTCTTGTAGACATCCTGGTATTTTTTTGATCGGAGATGGAACAGGACGCAAACCTTTCCTGCCGGGGCTGAGACCGCAGCTGAGTGCTATTCAGCTCTGAGAACAATGTCTGGCAGCTTGCAAGTAATTTAAACAGCTAAAAACAGCCGAGCCTGGGTATGAATCATGACCCATCCATGTTTGCTCCAGCCTTCCGACTCGCCTGAAATCAGCACTGCCTCTATTGGCAGGCAACTGGCTCCCTGGAGAATAAGCAATAAACAACATTTTAAAAGAATTTTTCTTTAAAGAAAAAGGGCTTTGCCTGCATGAATTCCAACAAAAAGCTGACTCTCAAAAGTGTGTATCAGAGACAGAGGGATGTGCAGCCCTCCAGAAGACCTGCTATAACATTCATCAAATAAACTTCAAATACTGAAATATTATGCAGGAACAGGGATGATGTGGGCTTTTCCTTAGCTGTGAGTTCTTCTGAGAGCACTGTACCATGTTATACCATGGTGTTACAGCTCTGCTTTTTGAAGCAGCCCCCAAAAAGTTACTCCCACTCTGTTTCTCTAGAGATAGAGCAAGATTCTCCAGGATGATAACTGGGGCTGGTTCCATTGAGGTCAATAGAATAAACCCGGCTCATAGCAGCTGGGAACCTGGCCCATAATAGACAGGGTGACAGAGCTGAAGCATGCTATGGGGCTGAGGAGTGTGGCCAGCGGACTGAAGCACTAGCCCAGGGACTTGGGCTACCTGTGCTGTTCTCCTCACCCTGCTGCCAGCCTGCTGAGCAAAGCCGAGATGTCTCTTTGGTCCTTCACAGCCTAAAGCTAGCAGCAATGTCATTCAGATAACTGACCTCTAAGAAATCTTACTGTTATCTAAGAAATAAGCTTCGGGAGCAGATGATGCAGAAGAAGAACAATCAGCCTATGGATATAAACAAGAGGAAAGGTCTGTATTTTCTGTGGGACATGGGCACATGCCAGGATATGGCTGCTCCATCCACCAAAGAAGGTTCTGGCTGGGTACAAACCCCTGAGCAGCCTGCTGCAAAGCATGGCCGGAGGATCTACCCAAAAAGCTGCCCAAAGGGCAGGGTATGGCTGGCAGCTGGCCCTCAAACACACTCTGCTACATCAGAGGGACGCCCTGCACTTCCTCCAAAAAGGGTCTTAGCCTTGTGTTTGTAGGATGCTGAAATCCATTTGCCATTCAAATCCAGCCATTGCTCCTGCAATACCATATTTAGATGGTTTTCCATCCCAGAAACAGTGCAGGAACACCTGGGGAGGAGCGGAGGCTGCCAGTAAACAGCTGGGCCCTGAGCAGGTCAGCAGCATGGCCAGCAGGGACAGGGAAGGGATCTTACCCCTGTACTCGGCACTGGTGAGGCTGCACCTTGATAACTGTGTTCAGTTTTGGGCCCCTCACTACGAAAAGGCCATTGAATGACTCGAGCGTGTCCAGAGAAGGGCAACGGAGCTGGTGCAGGGTCTGGAGCACAGGTCTGATGGAGAGCGGCTGAGGGAAGTGGGGGTGTTCAGTCTGGAGGAGGCTGAGAGGAGACCTCATCCCCCTCTACAGCTCCCTGAAAGGAGGGTGCAGAGAGCTGGGGGTGTCTCTTTAACCAAGTAATAAGCAATAGGACAAGAGGGAATGGCCTCAAGCTGTGCCAGGGCAGGGTTAGACTGGCTTAGACTGGCTCTTAGGAAGCATTTCTTTCCAGAAGGGGTTGT
>NW_020799097.1:122942926-122969408 GCF_003259725.1 Athene cunicularia | reverse complement strand
GGCGCAGCGGGGTCGCGGCTCCGGGTCTTGTCGCGGCCGCCAGCGGGGCGGAGTGTGGGGGCAAGCGGGCGGCTTTCCCTGTGGAAGCCCGTGGCGCGTTGCCTCCGTGTCTCCAGCAGTTCAGGGCGTCCCTGGGGTGCGGTGCCTCCCCGGCTCCATTGACTTTATTTGGGGATTTTTTGGTTAATCTGCCGTTTTTTCAGCTGCGGGAAAGGCTTTTCGGGCGGAAAGCGTACGAGAAAAGGAGCAAACAAATACCAAAACTCAGATCCCGCAGGCCTGGCAGGCAAGAGCGGTGTGTTTTTTTTCCCCAAAACAGCAGCAACAACAAAAACCTTCCCAACAAAACCAGAGCTGGTGGGAGACGGAAACTCTCATCAGCGTCTGCTGCCCTGGTTGCACTCTGCCAGCCAAGTGCTGCCCACGGGCGGTGGGATGTCTCTGGTTGGGACAGAGCTCTCCTTGTCTGCTGGGTTTTGTGCGACTCTTTGGCAGGCAGATTTCTTTTGACGACATGAAAATGTTCAGGGATCGCTTTTCTCGAGAGATCCCCATGGACCTTCCCTATTGAAATGAATGAAAACAGCCACTGTCTGCTCTGTTAGCTAAAAAAACCTGCCGCGGGTACCGTTTCTGTGCCGCCCCATCGCTGGTGGGGGCTGGGGTGTAGCCGGGGTTTCTGGTCCTTTTCCTGTGGTTTTAAGGCCAGTGGAAAGTTTCCGCTGTGCCTAAAGCTGTCGCTGTACATCCCTCCTCGGAGCTGTGTTGGTCTTCCCCAAGGATTTGGGCTGCTTCTTCCCGTCGTGAGGGTTCATCTTGATGGGAAATGGTGAGAAGCTTTGTTTTCTAGATGCTCTTGTAGTTGGGAATTGCACTTAGTGACATCAGCATTTTCACTGTTTTTAAAGACGACTTTCTGCCTGATCGCTCCATGTATGGAATGTGTGTGACTTCCCCATCTACTTTGCATCCAAATGTGGTTGGACGTCCAACTCCACCTGAAATTAATTGAAATTAGCTGCCTGAACTAGAGACTTTTGACAATGGAGTGAAATCTCTAAAATAAGCAGATTTATTCTCACTTGTGCATACTGGCAGGTTTCCTCATTTCTCCTTAGCTTCCAGTTAGCCTCTGGAGACTTAATGAACCTGTAAACCAGCATTTGGTCTTTTTTTAGACTGATGGCATTGTGGAAATGTATATCACTGCATGCTGCATCCATAAGATCAACAGATAGTCTTGAAAGTTGAGAACAGTTCAACCTTTGTTTTCCTGTATATGGTTACAAAAATAATAGATGGGTTGTTACCTTTTTTTTTTTTTTTTAATCTTGCGTAACACAAGTTTTTCAGATTTAAAGGTCAAGCTTATATATGTTTTTTTATAATTGTGTTTACTGGGCTGACAGACACATGACTCAAGCCACTAAATCTGGTGGAGATAATGATGTTCAACACCACTTTGAAGTTAATGTGCCATCTTCTTAAAAGTGAAGAGGTACCGAGGTCAATCATTAATTACTGCACATGCAGTTTAAAACTTTAAAGTTTGCTTTGATGCCTTGTTAAGCTTTTCTTTCTTTTATGTATTTTTTTAAATCACTACCAAGCAACAGAACAGATTGTTGAAGCATTTATGTCCTAAGCTACGGGTGTCCAGTGCCCTCCTCTCTATTAAGATTTATATTTACTGGACAGTTTGGACGTACAGTGCTGCCAGAACATGCAAGGAGGGATTAGAGCCGGTGCGATGCCTGTGCATGTCATGATAATTAGTGATGATCTCTGCTGGATCACCTGCTTCTTGTCACAGAGGAAAGCACCCAAAATGGTGAATTTGAAGCAGGCTCTTAGGCTCTGAAAGGGATCCTGGAATTTAATATGCAGTAGCTTACAATTTGTCGCCCCGGTGGCATTTTGCCCATTAGAAGGTTGAAGGAGGAGGAATCCAATCAGTGAGCATCGTTTTTCCTTGTAGCCAAGGCCCTGGCTTTTAAAGCTGGTAAACAAATACATCTCAAGTGATTTTCTGAGCATTTAAATCACCTGGATTTGGCATTTGATTTGCTGATAATTGCTTGTCTGATTCTCTAAACAAAATCAATTCAGAGGGCTGAATGGCAGTCAGTGAGTGCTGGCCAGTAACAGGGGGCTGCCTCCTGGGGCTCGGGAGACCTCTGGCCTTAAAATCTGTGGGGTGTGTAGGTGAAGAAATCACACACATGCTCTGTAGGAAACACACCTGGGTTCAGGAGTGGTTTGGGTTACTCTTTCTGTTTACATCAGAAATCTACCTTTTGTTAAATAATATATATATGCTTACATATATTTGAATGATATTTGTTGTATAATATTTAGGGAATTTAGCAGGTGTAGGTTTATTAATTACATTTATTGCAATGACCATGTGTTTTTGTTTGGATATACAGCCTTTTTGGGGGTGAAAAGGAGAACAGTACCATTGATTTTAGGATAGCATGATGTGCATAGGGTTGTCTCTGTCAGCGACTTAAGCAGTCAAGTGGGTGAGTCGAGGTGTTGGCAGGCACACGGCTTGCGTGGAAGGCTGGGAGGGCCCAGGATTTACTCGCCCTCTCTGCAGCTGCTGCCCTGCTGAATATAGCTGCTGGGCAGTTGCACGGGCTGCCGGCGCCTGGGGAGGGGGAAGGCAGCTGGGGTGCCTGCCACGGGTTGTGACGGGGGTTCGGTCTCCCCTGGAGACCCGGTGCATCACCCTGCTGTTCTTTGTTCTGTGCTTGGGCTCTGCTTGTGGGAAAAACCCCTGTCGCCGGAGGGGTGGATCATAATACGAGATCGCGACAAAAGAGCTGACAGAGGGTGTGAGTATCAACTTGTTTCCCACTTCCAAGTATTGTTTGGGAATACTTTATTTCCTCCTTTTTTTTTAAAAAAAAAATTTTCTTTTCAAGTTGAGTTTGCTGTTGATGCTCCCTTGGCTGGTCTCTCCATTGCCAGCCCGGTGCTAGCTGGGTGAGTAACCACTCTGCTGATGTTTTCTTAATGCTGGCACCCTGGTTCGGGCTGGAGTTGCTGGAAGAGGCTTTGGTATTGCTGGTCCTCTGAGGATGCCCTACCTGGGACCCAGCAGAGCAGAGCTTGTGCATGAGGATTTGGGCAGCGCCAGTTTTGATGCTCTACGGCAGTCCCGCAAGATGTCATTTACATTGAGAGTATTTTTGAGTCCTGCTGGCTCGACGAACACAGGCAGAGGCGCTCAGCTCTGGCTGGTTTTTGTAAAACAAGATCTCCTGTGTGCTGCTGTATTGTGTCTCCTTGATTTGGCCCATTGGTGGTCCTGCTGCAGCTCTTCACTCGAGTCCAGCGTGGGCAGAGAGAGGGGGGTGGTGGAGCATCTCCGTGCGTGGAGCACCCGGGGTTCAGGCTTTGAGAATAATATTTCATGTTAGAAGGATTTGCAGCAAGGTGCAATGGGCTTGGCTGTATAGCACGCTTGAAACTGTGTCATTGGTTGTGCAATCATTTCCATTAATTTCACAAAGAGTTAATTTCATGAATTGAGATAGAAGCTACAGAGCTAAGTGCCAAGTTTGGGTTTTACAGCCTCTTACCACCCCCTCTCATTTTTTATATATACTTCTCACTTCTGGGTGGCTTCCATTTCAAGGTTTTGAAACCCTCCGCTTTCTACCCCAACAGCCTTCAGGGCTCAGACATACTAATAGGTGCTTTACATCCTAGTTAACAATGTCTCATTTGGGCCCAGTAACCTCATGGTGCAAAAACTGTTTGTGAGATTGGCCATTAATTCAGGAGACGGTTGTGCTGTGCCGGAAAGGTGTAAACTACAGGTTTGTTCTTGGTACAGCCAGAGCTTTAATTAGATTTTCCCTGGGTGTCATGTCCTGAAAACCAGAAAACACTGCTGAGACATGAAGGTTTGCTCTTTCCTCTGTCCCGCTTGACACACTGAGATGCAACTTTATGATTTTGGGGTCTGACCCAGAGCATGCTTAAGCTCTTCGTTATTAGAGATACCCAGTTTCTTTACTTGGCCTGGAGACAAAGAGGGGATGGTGGGTTGCTGCTACCACGTGCTGTGTATTTCAGAGACCCTGAGGCTCGTCATCGTCTTGCAGAAGTTCCGTCCTGATGGCCGTGGATGTGGGGAAGTCAGCTTCTGGAGCCTCGCTGAGCGAGAGGGCTGAGGGCGATGGTAGGTGGGACTGTGCAGATGTGGAGATGGACTACCCAGAGCTGGCTGACAGCCTGCACCAGCTTTTAGGGGCAGAGGAAGCCAAGCCCTGCCTTCAAGGGATGGAGAACGTGGCAACAAGCAGACGTGGTTGCCTGGTCACTGGTGTTACCCAGGGAGGCTCGAGCTACCACCAAGAAGCGTCTTCGGCATCTGCATCCAGAATTCCCAGAGCAAGAACAAGCCTCTCGGAGACAGAGACATTAATTTATAGAGCCGCTGATGGCGGCAGTGGGCCTCGTCGCGTCAGCCACCGGTTCCTCTCCTCAGAAGAGCAGCAGGTGAGAGGGTTGTATGTACAGGGGTTGCTGCATCACCGGGAGGTCTCAGCCAAGGTGGGGACTTGTTGGTCTGGGCTGTCCTAGCAAGGGCTTTCTGTCTCCTCCAGCCAGTGTGTCCACCCCAGCCCTGGCCTAAGCGGTCTTGGGGGGAATGGCTTGGGCTCCAGCACCTGAGCTGTTGACTCTGTTCCGGTATTGCTGCTGTGGAGCTGGAAAGTTGCTTGGGATGGGGCTCTTTAATTAAGTACCTCTTGCTGCCCAATGACTCACACAGCTTCCCAAGCCCTTGGGATACCTTTCCTTAAAAACAAGCCCCGCTCCAGGCAGCTGTATACTGTCCCATAGATGGAGCAGAGTTCCCCTTCCAGCCTCTCCCACGGTGGGTCTGAGGCTGGCTGTTTTATCACCATGTCCCAGGACAAAGGGACCTTTTGTCTGGATGCGATGCTTCATTTTATGTGTCTCTCTCTCTCTCTCTCTCCCTTTCCTTTTTCCCTGCATCCTTGAGCAGGTGAAGACATTGGGCTGTTGGGAGCCAGTGTCCAGCCCTCCCAGCCGGCGCAGCTCTGCCGGGGAGAGCATCCTTGCTGGCAGCTGCCACGATGCCCGTGCCAGCTGGCCGAGCCAAAGGCTGGGACCTCAATCCCCATTTTCCTCCACCCCGGAGCTTCTGCGACCCCAAACCCCGCCCAGCCCTGAGAGTGCCCTGAGGAGCCGCTCCGCATTGAGCTTCTCCACTCCATCCTCAGAAGAAAACGGCCTCTCCAAAGAGCCATCCTGCAGCTTGGCAGCCAGCATGGACGTGCCTTCTCCCACAGCCATGGCCGCTGGGGACCTGTGCTGTCGGTGGGGGGCGGCGGAAGGCAGGGCGCCGCGGCCACACAAACCCTTCGGTCCTCTGCTTGGCAACCGCCCAACCGTGGAGCGCATCGGAGGGATGTCATCTTACCAAGCTGATTACTGGGCCTGCGCCATCCCGGATTCGTTACCCCCATCTCCGGACCGTCACTCGCCCCACTGGAACCCCAATAAAGAATATGAGGACTTGCTGGATTATGCTTATCCACTGAAGCCAAGATACAAGCTGGGAAAAATGCCGGAGCCTTTCCTCCATGACTCAGGAATAGGTTTGGACAGCTTTTCTGTTTCCCCTGAGGGCATGTCGAGGTCCACCAGCATCTACAGCCAAGGTGGGCAGGCTCAGGGAAGCAGAGAAAATGGATGCTGGGGGTTCGTGGCTTCTGCAGAGGGGTTCTCCACCCCGACGCCTGGAAAAAGAGGCTGCTCGGAGGCTGGCTCGTCCTATGAACCTTCAGCTGCTGCAAAAAGAGCCTTCGCAAAGAGTACTTCATCTTGTCCTCTGAGAGGTTTTGCTAAGGATGTAACAACAGAGGCAGCTGGGCCGGATTCATTTGGGCACACTGCTGCAGATGGGAGACACTGGTGTACCAGAGGGAGCCCCTTCCCAAACTACAAAGGGCAGGCGAAAAGCACCATTAATAGGTTTTTACCTACAACGCAAGTGCTCCCCCTGAGGCAAGAGTGGGAGAGTGATGAAGAATTTCTCTCCCTGCCTCCAAGACTGCGGGAGCTGGAAAGGCTGGCTCAGTTTTTGACCGATCTTTCCTTAACTATAAGGATCCCCAGGCACAACGAACATGACCTTCCCCGTCACAGCGACAGCAGGCAGCCCCTTTCATCTGTGTTGTCTCCTTTCAGGGAAGCAGGTGGTAGGGACGAAAAAGGGAATATTGAGGATTGTGCAGGGCGGCAACACCCCTGCAGCTCTCGAAAACCCAGCTGGGGAAACGCTGAATTGTGTGGCCAGATCCATAGGGATCCTCTGTGGCGGCTTCATCTACCGACCGGTCTCAGGGACACGTTGGATGGGACGTACCTACATGAACCACAGGTCAGGGGACATCCGAAGAAGAGCCAGCAGAGCGAGTCCCTTGCCCAGTGCATTAAGGTAGGCTGAGACCAGAAATAAAGATTCTTATGGGAAGATCTCGCATAAAATGGGCCTGTATTTATGGCACAGTTAATTAAGGCTTCCCCTTCTGCAGAATGTTTGGTGTCTGGCAGCTGGTGGTAATTTTTGCAGGAGGCTCACCAGAGCAGATTAATTTCTTCTGGTGGAGCAAGAGCCCATCTTGCTTTTGCCAGGGCTCAGCATCACGGGGCTGGGCTCAGTGGGAATGTGGCGCTTGGCTTCCCCCAGCCCACCCATCCTGCAGGGCCATTGCACTGCGGGGGGGAGCTATGAGAGCTGTGTTTGGGGCTGGACCAGCATGAAACCCAGCGTTTGCTGCCTGCCCTGTCACTCTGGCTATTTAATGTGGCATGGCCAGCCTTTCCCTTCAGCCTAGCCTCGCTCATCTTCCGCAGACTAGGTCCTACTTAACGGTATAATAAGGCCAGGCAGAACTGGTGGGGTTTCTCTGAGGTTTCCTGGTTATTTTGTGAATTTTTACTTTTTGAGCAAGTGGTGCCTCATGACCATCCTGGCACTGGTGCCATGCTTCCCGCCTTCCCCTCCATCTTCTTCCCTGCCCCAGCCCCGGGCAGAATTTGGAAACGATGCTGAGCTGTTTGCAAGAGAATAATTGTTATTATGCATGTAGCTGCAAACACCAGTTGGGAATAACTCTGCCAATTTAAAACGGGTCAGCATTAGGGTGCATCTGTCACCCCAAATTACAGTACCAGGGAGAAGCAACTTGGCTTTGTAGCAAAACCCTGACCGCAGAGGCTGGAGTCTGACTTCAGTGAGAGTAGAGACCCCTGGGTTTTGTGCAGCGTCTTACAAAAATAATCCCTTACTGAGATGCTTTAAAAATAAATGAAAGCACTTAATTGAACAAGACACACCCCTGGGGAAAAGCAACTGCAAATTAACTTGCACAGCTCTGCTGAGGAGGAGGGAGTCCCTTTGGCTGGGAGGTGGTGGAGGCAAACCCCTTCCTTCAGCCTGGGTGCCGCTGGCTTCTGACACCTCTCCATAGCAGCTATTTCATTGGTGCCCCTCAATTCTTGCCACACTGTGGTTTTGGGGTGTGTTTGGGGGTTTAATTTGCTTTTTGCTTTTTGCTTTTTTTTTTCTGTTGACCCTTGGTTTCCCCAGCTTAGGGATGTTTGTGTGCTGGGGGGAGGTGGGCATCACCAGCCCCATGACAGGAACGCAGGAGAGATCAGGTGCTCCCTGAAACACCTATTGCTGTCCCTGCCATACCTTTGTTGCAGAAGTAGAAAAGTAACCCCTTTTGCTATGCTTCGTTAAGTAGATGTTTTGCTGCCAGCTGGAAGAGCTAATTTGTTGGCTGTACAACGTCGCTGACATCACTGACAGCTGGGTACCACCCTCGACAGACACCGAGAGCATGAAGGCATCGCTCCACCGCTGCTTGGTAGGTATCCCCGTCAGCTTTTCCTCCCTGTCTTTGGTGCACAAAGTAAGACACCACTGGCATGTTCCAGGTGGGTGATACGGGGCGCATCGGGTGTGCAAAGCTGAATTGAGGAACACTGGGAACCTGTGTGGGGAAAACTGCTCCCCAGACAACCTGCCATGGGTGCTTCTCTTCTAAGAGCCCTTTGAAGCAGCGCTCCTCTTCTTCCCTTCCCAGGAGTTCAGGAAAGACGTGGCTGATCATCGGAGCCTGACGGAGAGCGTGTTGAAGCGGGGAGAAGCTCTCCTCGACTGCATGGCATCGAATTCGCCAGGTGAGGAGGAGCACTTGAGCAGGGCTGGTTGTGGACACAGCCAGGGGTGCTGGCTGTAGTGTCTGCTGCCCGGAATCCCTGGCCCTGTGTGTGCAGGGGTGGGAAAGTGGTGGGCAGAGTTCACTGTTCAGCAGCTGTACGGGAACAAAAAGGGTTTCGCACCTCAGTTGCTGTCCGGAGACTTGGGAGGTGAGTGGACTTGGAGGTTTGAAGCGATTAGTCCCAAACTGCAGCATGTCTTGACCCTTGCCTTGTGCTGTGCCATCTGTCACAGAATCATCTCAGTTGGAAAAGACCTTGAAGATCATCCAGTCCAACCATTAACCTCACACTGACAGTTCCCAACTCCACCAGATCCCTCAGTGCTTGGTCAGCCTGTCTCTTCAACCCCTCCAGGGATGGGGACTCCATCGCTGCCCTGGGCAGCCCATTCCAATGCCCAACAACCCCTTCTGGAAAGAAATGCTTCCTAATATCCAGTTTAAACTTTCCCTGGTGCAACTCGAGGCCATTCCCTCTTGTCCTATCCCTTGTTCCTTGGTTAGAGTCTCACCCCCAGCTCCCTGCACCCTCCTTTCAGGGAGCTGTAGAGGGTGATGAGGTCTCCCCTCAGCCTCCTCTTCTCCAGACTAAACCCCCCAGTTCCCTCAGCCGCTCCCCATCGGACCTGTGCTCCAGACCCTGCCCCAGCTCCGTTGCCCTTCTCTGGACACACTCGAGTCATTCAATGTCCTTTCTGTAGTGAGGGGCCCCATCGTGGGTGGTGGATGGGTTTCTGCCTCTTACGGGTCCCTTCACAGGTTTTTCTCTTAACTACGGCGTGGTCAGGTCCTGCCTGACCAGGGCTGCAGGCTGCTGTCAGCAGGCAGCTGGGAGAGGCTTTTGCCCAGCACGGGGGGTGATTTTCACACCCTGCTCGCACATGATGCATTCTGGGCAGGTGGCAGCTGCTGATCTGAGGAGACAGCCCTGCCTGGCTGTTGGTGCAGCACACCTGGGACAGAGACTCTGGGGATTGGGTGCATCTGGCACAAGGGATTTCCAAAGGGTGGGCTGCGTCTGCAGTCACCAAAGGGGTGGCGACTTTAGTGGTCGAAGGCTGTGTTACAATGGGCTTTCTTACACAGGCCCCAAGGTTTCCTTTGGAGCCCCTATTTCTGTATCTTCACTCTTAACCGGGAGCCTCCTAGGTTGCTTTTCACATGCTCCAAACTCTGCATCACAACGTGGATGGGATGAAAATCAGCTTATTGATTTCTAATACCCTATTTTCTTCAAAATTTTGTCCAGGCGAGTGCAACTCTGTCTTACTGCTCTTAGAGACATTGAACTGTCACATTACTAACAACTCCATCATACCCTTTGTTTTCCAGCTCTGAAAGACACGCTGGGTTTGATTGCAAAACAGTCAAAAGTGCTGGAAACCCAAGCGGAGCACTTGTACGAATCTGTTCTAGCTGCTGTGGGTCCTGCGCAGGGCAAGGACGGGATGGAGGACAAGGGGGTGCAGCAGGCGGCTGCTCAGTGGGTAAGCAGGGGGGAAAATCTGCCTTTCTGTGGCAAGGGGAGAGGGAGAGCAGTGTAGGAAGATAAAAAAACTTAGCAAACACTATATATCAGGCTTTATTATTATTTCTTTTAATCTGATATTTGGAAAGCCTAAAATGAGAAGGTGGCCAGGGTGATCTCAAAATGGATGCCCCATGGTCTGTGTGTCAGGGGAAGAGCTGTGTTTGTGAACCAGCTGATGAAACCCAAGAGTGTGGTGAGAGTGACAGCAGCTCCTCAGAGAGACCTGGGGAGCTGGGAGGTCACTGTCAGGCAGTGTCGGGGTGGACGGACAGACAGCTGTTCTACCGAGATCACTTGCACAGCAGAGAGAGATGGGAGAGGGGTGGTTTGTTTTTTTTTTTTTCCTTTTCTCAGTGTAAAATTCTGCTTGCCATTTTGTGGTGGGAAAGGGAAACAAGCGAATTCAGGTTGTGAAATATGACTAGACCGTTTGTTTGCTGATTTCTTGAACATCTTCCTTCAAATCAAACTGCAGACAGAAGTGTTCTGGGAGGGCACAGCAGGAGGAGGGTGAGCGTAAGGGGGTGTAGGGGTGCGTGGTGTTTGAGGACAGTCGCGGCAGCTGGGTGCTGCCACAGCTCTTGGCCACTCCTGCTGTGACTGGAGTCACTGTAAAAGCCTCTATGCGAAACAATCGTGGGTGTCAGCAAGGTGCTGGGGCCAGAGGTGCAGGAAGGCTCCTGGACATCATCTGAGCACCAAGAGGTAGGAATTTAGGTACTGCAGGATAACCTTGCCGCCCCCCCCCTGCCATTAGCTCAGGCTGTTGACTTCCCCATGGCCCACTCTACGCCTGAAAATTCAGACCGGCAAAGAGGAAAAATTATTTCCAGTGCTTTAGAGGAGAGTAACAATAATATCTTAAGTAGCTTGGTTTTGGTTTTAAATTGCTAAACATATGTAGCTGTATCCTATACGCTAGCAAGTGTATGTGGAGGTGATTTAAATATAGCATAGGGGGTTTTCTTTCTTTCTGCATTGCAGCCAAAGCACAAGTAGCAAACGTAAATCCCTTTTATTTCAGGTGCTGCCTCTGTCAGACCTGGGCTTTGTTAGCCAGTCTCAGGACGGCTGAGAAGAATTGCAGCCAGCGTCAAACCACCTCTGCCACCTCTTGCAGCGATGCCAAATAAATACATATGATCACTGTGTTCAGAGTTAGCCACCCCGGGGCTGAGTTCAGGGGTTTTTTCGTTTTTGGTGTTTTTTTTTTTGTTTTGTTTTTTAACCATGGCTTGAGAAAGGCGAGCTGTACAGCAGTTCTTTGGCTACTGGAGTGTCTGGTTAATAGTGCTGACTCTGCTGGGGAGTTTTCTCAGTAAGGAATGCACAGCTGGCCTTCTTTTGGTTTGTTTTTTAACGTAGCTTTCCTTTTTTACTGAAGTAGCCTGTTCCATGTATTAGCAAAACATCAGGAACAGGTTTTTTTAATGGAGTAATCCATAGTGTGCCGTGCAACTCACTTCTAAGTAAAGCCGTGTGATTTTAATAGCCATGTTCTCATGTTTTGTTTATGCCCTTCAAAAATAGGTGCTAGAAGCCAAGAAATAGCAACTCCTTCTAGTTCTTGGGAGCAAACTGAACTCATGTTTATAATTACCCTTCCCTGCCGAAGCAGAGCCTATTTAACTTTCAGTTTCTTATGCATAAACGCAAAGAGCCAGTGTGCTCTCTCAATCTCAGTAAAACAGGTGAGCACGCTCAGGGAAAAAAAACACAAGTTATCTACAAACTGCTGTTCCCTGTTATTTGCAGTAGTTTAGTGCTGTGCTGGGTTCCCTGGGCGCAGCATTGTGCCTTTCCCCTCTGAGGGCTGGTGCAGTTCATCACTGCTTGCAAAACATTCAGAAAGGGTTTCCAAACCCTTCCTGCAACAGAAAAGAGCAGCTCTGAAGCAGCATCACAAGTGGCCAGAATGTTACAGCCAACTACAGAATGTTGGTTCTTGGGCTTTAACTAACCTTTAAACTAAGCGGTGATCATCCTGTTCTTGCACAAAATGCATCATTTCCTCCCATTCTTGTGACCAGAACAAAGTGAAGTTTCTGTACTGCACAAGAAGGTAAGAGCATTATTAAACTGAAACAGGTAATTCAGTGGCTCTTTCATCTCTCCCATCTTCCAATTTTTGTCACTGCCAAGTGATAGATCAGTGCAAGTTGAACAAAAAGGCTTAAGTGACTGGTTACAGCAAGAAGCTTGTCAGCAGTTCCTGTACCTACAGGCAGTTGGTGATGCTCAAACACAGCCCAGAGCCAGGCAGGATGGAAGTTACACGTAAGGAAATGTTACCTGCTGCCTCTGTGCCATCACTTATGAGGCTTAAGCCTGACCCCTTACATCAAAGGTATTTTAATAGCTCAGCTCACAGTGCCCTTGTCCAGGATTTTTAGGCCTGCTCTACCCTCTTCCATACCCCTTCAGCCTGGCAGCCACATGCTCTAGCACTGAACAGTACAGGACAACAGTCATGACTTAGGGGGAAGAGAAAAAAATAACCACCAAACAACTGGTGTAGCCCAAGTTAGTTTTGCAATGCTTTTATTACTGTATATATTAACATTTTTTTGGATAGTATGTAGCAGGCATCTTGACATTTAAGTTCATTTGTGCACTTCTCTGAAGGGAAGATGTTTGACCCTCAACACACCTCCTCCTTGTTCGCTTCCTGATCTCTGCAACACTTGCTACTCCTACTGCTCCTGATCTCACTGAGGAGCAAGTCACATTATATAATGAATTATACCAACAAGCACATCTCTAATAGAAAGCACATCACTTTATTGTGAAGGTCTCAAGTGGAAGAGTTCAACTTAACCATGACAATACTTTATGTATTACAATTGCCTGTTGATTTATGCAACTATGTTGAAGAAAGCTGTTAGCCAAAGTCTCCCCCCTGCCCCCCACCCCCCCCCAAAAAAGAGGATATTCGCACCAATTTTAGTTTATACCTCACAACATACTAGGCTATATTTTTACTATCACAGGGTGTATTTACTACTAGGGGAATGTTACATGGCCTTTCAAACATGAGACTATTTACAGAATAGGCTGAACATTTGAGTTTAGATAAAGCTGAACAATTTTACATGTATAGGAAGTGTTATAGGCTAGCTTTCCTGTGGCTTTTAGCTAGACATCAGGCACTAATGATTTGATTAGCTCTGTACAAAGAATCACACACTGTCCAAAACCTCTTGGCTGCTGGTTAGTTCCAAATTGAGATAGCGCCTACTTTGAGCAACAGTCTGTTGTGGGGCCTTACTAGCCCGGTTTCATCCTTCCAAAGCCTCTATGCATAACGGAATAGAAGCTAAGCTGTTGCACTAAGTCAGGAGAGTACTGATTAAAAGAGGATGGAATTAACAGTATATAGAAAAGACATAACAGTGGTAGAAAGTTATACCACCTCAAGGTTACACACTGAAGTAATTCCTGTTAGGGAAATACTGTTCTCTTCCCCTACTACACAGAGCAGACAGAATTCCCTAAATGGAGTCCTTGAGAAATAAATTAAGTTCCAAGACCAAGTTAGGGAACTGTTGTACATTCAGAGTGCATTATGCCTCCGTGAACATTGGCTGGGTGCTTCTGGTACAGCAGATGTGCCTTAAGCACCATGACAACTCAGTCTTTTGGGCCAGAGTCACTAGTTTTAGTTGCAGGGAAGGTCTCTGGTCTAGGAGAAGGTCCAAGAGCCATGGCTGCACACAGATATGTTTTGTGCACAATGCAAGCCTGATTTCCCCTTTAGCCATACAAATTAAGACAATATTTATCACCATACAGTTTGATATTACTTCCAATAAGTACAATATTTATTAAACATTTCTTCAGTTTTGTTACATATTGTGCAACAAATTACAATATTCTGCAGCCACAAATTATATGCAGAGTATGAAGAAACTATTAATCAGATAGTGTGATCTTTCCATTTATAATTCTACAAGAAGGAACTAGCAAATCAGATCTTACATATATCTTACTAAATTTTATGCATGGAAAGTGACAGACACTGTTGTGCTGTTTGATACAAAATGGCTAAACTTCATCTTCAGAAGACTAAACCTGACATCTAAACATGCCAATAGAAACATCAAAACAAAAATACATCCTAACCAACCACAGGAAACAGTCTGGTATCAGGAAAAGCAACAAGGATTACACGTTTATAAATCAGCACACAAAGGTTTAAAACAGTTCTGAAAATGAAGTTAGCTGTCTTGAGTCAAGGGAATAAAAAAAGTCAGTATTGACCATTTACAATCTCTGACCTTTGTGGAGACGGTAAGAATCTGTTGTAGTGCAGCTACATACAGTACAATTCAGGCAATTTTTTTTTTTTCACTTGGGTTCAGATTGCAAATTCATTGTGAGACAAAAGGGGGGAGGCAAGTTTTAGCAGCAACCTCCACTAGACTGCTTGACTGGAGTGCTCTGAATTTTAACATTGGACTTCTCTGCACCACCAGCTGTCGCTCCTGGACCCATTCGTTTTTTAATCTCAGCAGCCATGGTCATGAAAGACTGTTCTACATTTGTGGCATTCTTTGCACTGGTTTCCAAAAATGGAATTCCAAGAGAATCTGCAAATTCCTGCAAATCGAGAAACAGCGAACAGTGAGCTCAGACACAAGTTCATTCCTCGCCTGGTTTCCTGGTGCAGCCAGGAGTTCCTCAGCCACCCCCCACTCCCAAACTCCAGTCATTGCAGGGGGGAGTGTCACTGAAGCACCTGCATTCACAGCACCAGCTGTGCCAAGACACTTCCCTGCCCTAGAACTTACTCCAGCATATCACAGTCCAGGCACTCAACCAAGCAAACCCACAGTAGCATCAACATACCTTTGCTGTTGTATAGTCTACTACTTTCTTTGTGGTCAGATCACATTTGTTCCCCACCAACAACTTGTTGACGTTTTCACTGGCATAACGGTCTATCTCCTGCAGCCACTGTTTTACGTTATTGAAAGACTCCTAGGAGATAAGAGAACTGTAAGCAAGACCCTTAACCAAGAGGAGCTCAGCATTATTCAGTTATGACTGGAAAAGTGTCTGAAGCAGTGTACTTAACTTACAGTGGGATTCACAACCACCAGAAAACACCCTTTAATCCTACAGTCCTCCCCTCCATTGCCTCAGGACAGGCAAGTCCCAGGGTCTCTACAGCTCTGTAGTCTGGGCCCCAAGCCCCACACAATCAGCCCTTTCTCCCTTGCTGCACTCCCCCCCCCACTATTTTTCCCTGCTCCATATCTTGAATAGTCAACAACTTCTACCACCTGGGACTTTTCCTCCTCCTTCTGTAGCAGAGATAAAAGACATGGTACAGAGCTGGAACCAGAAAAATCCCAGGCACTTACAAAGCACCGGGTATTAGGTGCAAACCACATTGTTGTAGAGATGCTGGAACAATCTCTGACTCCAGAAACACAGAACTGCCACACTAAACTGATATTCAAGTTAGCAATTGAACCTAGTACTTTTTTGGTTAATTCAGGAAACTCTATGCTTCAAACAGGACAACCACACCAGTAATTTTCAGATATTCTTTCACAGAAAACACTGGCTCAGTTGTATCCTGCACAGATGCTGATCATTTTGTTTCAAATGCCAGCTTTTATTGTAGACCAAAGTTCAAGTATATTCAGAAATCTTTCAACAACTTCCATCAGTAACTCAGACTTCCTGCTACCAAAGGCAAGGCAAGAAGCATTCACATAGAACAATCAATTACCTGCCCAGCAGGTTATTAAGCAGGTTAAGCTTAAGATACAACTGCTTTAGAGCCACAGATCCCACTGCTTCTTTTATTTCTGTGTTTAGCCCCAAGCCAGAGACTAACACATACATTTGGCTTGATAAACCTTAACACAGCCTGAAGAGCAGGGTCACTGTCTCCTTAAATGCCAAGTTGCTAAATTCCCAGTTTTATTTTCTTATCAACCCAGTGCATTCCACCAGGAGAAACCCTCCATGCCCAGGTTTAACACTTACCTGATCTGTAACATCATACACAACTATGATGCCATGAGCACCTCTATAGTAACTGGAAGTGATAGTTCGAAACCTCTCCTGTCCCGCTGTGTCCCACTACAAGACAAATAACAGGATCAGTTACTGTGACGTAGCTGTACTGGTGTTACACATCAGCTTCCAGAAATACAGCTCAGCTGATCAGCCATCTGACTACAAGTGTATCCAAGTCACAGCTACAGAAGCAGCTCTGAAACTATACAAATCCAACAGGAGCTGAGAAGATCAAGATATTTTAACAGAGAAGAAATACACTTTAGCAGGTACTTTTCTGGAAGTGCTCATTTGTTTGCTTTCAGACAAGTGCAGTCAAGAGATCTCACTAAGGAAAACACTAAGCAGTTCTAACCCGTGAAGCAGCCACAGTTCAGTGGTCAGAAGAACAAATGTGAGCTTGGAAACCTGTTAGCAATAAGGTCAGAGAGATGTGGGTCTCTGACACAACCACTCACTTCAACTTCCTTGGTACAGGAGCTGCAAAAGTATTTACAGGCAACCTCCTCTTCAGAGGATGAAATGCAACAACTCAAACCAAACCTGGCTCCCTTTCTGCTGCTGGGAGAGTTAAGGAGGGACTTTAAGTGCTTGACCTCTCCCCCTACCAGGACAGGAACAGCACTATCACAAACATTTCTCTCTGGAGCCACGTCAAGAGCAGAGCTCTGCATATTAAAACCAGTCAGACTCGCAGACAGATTTCAGCAGTGACAGCATTCCTCCTGGGCTGCTCTGGACTCAGGAGAGGGACATTAGAGTCTGGAGGCACAGACTCAGGCTTCTGGCCATCAACTGGACTTCTGCTCCACAACATGGCCTGGAATCCCTGAGTCATTGCCTTCAAATCCTGAGAGCCTCTGCCTGAGCTGGAGGCAGTGGCTGGCAAGGATTGTGTGACCTTGCATAGATATTAGATTTCATTACACCAGTCACCCTTTTAGAGTGCTTCAAGATTAGAGGAGAGACCTGCCAAGTCTCTTCGCTTGCTTATTCCATGCAAAAGGCCAACAGCATAACCAGAAAACACTCCCCAGTGCCGAGGCAGACAGGCCAGTTTGTGTCAGTTCTTCCATTCAGGTCAACAAAAGCAGAGTTTCCAGACCAGATAGTGCAGTCAGCTATTAACAGCTGCTGTAAAATTCAGGAATCTTGGACAACTGTGTGTTATTCTTGCACTTACACAAATTCTTGCTAAATACTGCAGAGCCACACCAGTTTTGATATGATTACTCCAGCACAGGATTCTACCCTTCTTCAGCTCATAGCCCATAGTGCCTTTTAAATATAGTTAAGCTTTCTTTTCTTCCCAGGAAAATAAATTTGTAACAGGTCATTTCTTCTTCCAAATCAGACAGCCTTGGTAAGCACCCTTTAAGGACAGGTCATGGGAAGTCTTGTAATCTTTTAAAAACTGCTCAGCCTCTTGTTACAGGGAAGATATCACTTAGATTTTAATGATTAAAGTACAAACTACCAATAGTTATGAATGCAATTCTACAACAGATTAAAGTACCCAGGAGTTGAGAAATACTACTTACTATCTGAAGTTTGATTGTTTTCCCATCTAGTTCTATAGTCCTGATTTTGAAGTCCACACCAATTGTGCTGATGTAACTTTCTGTGTACGTGTCATCCTAGGAGAAAGAGTGAACATAAGTCAAGCCAGCTGCACCTCTTCTGCAGTCAGCTACTTTATTATGCAACAGGCAGACACCAGGCAAACAAAGGTACTTCATTCCCTAACAAAACAGTCTGATCATTCATGGCAAAGTCCAGTAGGTAGCTAGGTATTTCCACCAAGTATTTACTTTTCAAAACTTCTGCAAAGTTTTTTAAAAGCACCTCAAACAACAAGATGCATGTTGCAAAAACCAGTCAAAAAGCCTCTTTTCTGGAAATCCTGTAGTGTTAAGTCCTTTTGAATTGTAGTTTGAGAAAAGCAGTCTTTGCTCATGTTAGCAGATTGAAGAACTACTTAGAATAACTATTATGGTTATTAAAATGCCTCAGGTTTTTATTTTCCTTTGATGTTTTTTCATCAGTATTACACAGCAGCTACCTACAAGTCAGAGGCTTTCCCTCAGTCACACTCCACACCTGAATTTCAGATCCTCTGCTACCACAGCTGGTTGCTAAGGCAGTTTAGAGTTACAGCTTGGGCACTTGTGTGAAGTCCTCTGCTCTGCAGTCTGTGTAAACACAGGAAGGAACACACAACCACTGGTTTAGCAGCTCACACAGACCCGACTGCAGAGTCTCCAGCAGGCCTTAAGGCACACAGGAAACACTGGATCAATCTTTGGTACCTTTGATCATTAGCTTGCCAGCATGAAGGTTGTTTCTATTCCCAAAATACCAGTAGGATACAACTTCATGTAAAATATACCACAAAAAGCTTTATGCAACCAACATCTATGACAAAAGCAAGGGATTTCTTTGGGTTGTGAATGGGACACCTTAGTTAATACATCTCCCTGAAGGAACACATGCAAGTAAGAATAAAGCATTAAGTCTTTTAAAATGACATGACATTTATTTCTTTAACATTTCAATATTCAAAAGGGTGTATCTGAAAAGCCTGATGCTGTTTAACCTACAGCAGGAAGAACACAGCTAAGTGAACACTGCACTCATCCCTTCTGTCAGGGTAAAATAGCTTAGTTAGTCAGATTTCTAAAGGAAAAAGCTACTTAGCTGAAGAAACACCAGATAGCCAGCTTAAGTTTGTGCTCAGTTATCAAGAAAGAAAAGTTGGATTATTCACATGAAGCCAAAAGTAATTCAAAAGTATCCACAATAACAGGCTTGACTGAGCTGGGAGTACTGCTACAGCCCTGGTGTAATTTCCAACCCAGAGCCTCCAGTCCTGTGAGCAGAGCAGGTTACATCTTTGTGTTCATACTGATTTTAGTGTCTCCCTGTCCTAATACTGCACAAACAGGTGTAATAGCTTTAACTTAGGTGATGCTATTTGTACACACCAGACCACCATTTCATATTAATAACAGGAAACACAACAGGCTCCTTCCAGGGGTGCCCAGAGCAACTGTTCAGGCTGTGCAACTGCTGCCATCATCTTGTAGTATTAAACTCTAGTTTCTAAACTAATGCCCCATATTCTCCCTTCCTTCCTCTCCCACAGCAGCATAAAGCTGCGCTTTGGCACAGACACAGATAAGGAGTTCACTGGACTTCAGCTTCTACTCAGAGCTGTCAAACTCATTTTCACTTTTCCTGTTGACAGGAAAACTTGAGCTTGTTGCACCAAATTTCAGCCACAGCAACCCACCAGCAATTTTAATATTTATTATACACTCATTCACTAAAGGAAGCATAAGGCCTTATTCCTTGAGTATTATTTATATTACTTCTCCCTCTGGCTAAGCCATTGGTAGGCCTTTTCAATGAAGATATCTGGTTGAAAATATTCAGATCAAGTACTAATTCATCAAGGACTTGCCCCGACACATTTGTATTCTTCATGTCTTGAAGGCACACAACCCAGAATTCAAGCATATTCTTCCATCTTCAGTGTTCTACCACTAGTGTAATGATGAAAGTTAAATTAAGATATTTTGTCCTCAAGTAACAGGAAAACAAGAATTAAACTTAACTGGACATTCTTGATATTATTTCTTTCCATATTACTCAAATGCAGAAGATAGGAGGGTCTTACTACAATAATTTTCCCTGGTATACCAGACCTGACATCAGTCCTTTCAAGTAGTTCTTGTAGCAGTAAAGTTCTTGCTAAGTACCTGGCAGCTTTTTTACATAAGGTTTTCAAGCAGGATCACTTACTGCAAACCTAAGTAGAAGGCAAGATTTCCCAACACCGGAGTCTCCAATCAGAAGTAGCTTGAATAAATAGTCACTGCAGAAGGAAAAAAAAAAAAAAGTCACTTAATGAAAAACACTATCAAGAACAAAGTTCTTTATAGCTAGTATATTATGATGTTTGAGAAGGGTAAATTAATTCACTACCAGGGAAGTCACCTACACCTCCAAGCTTTTCTATGCAGTTTAGACACAATTTACTTAATTTATTTGGTAAGGGAAGCGTGAGGTAGATGCTCTGAACACAGCATTTTTGTGTAGAACTGTGCTTCCTAGGAAGTTACTCCAGAGATATTAGTGCAACTATCAGCAAGACTAACACAGTCCTATTTCAGCCCTCTGTGGTCTAGCTAAGATTAAAATCATGCTTTGCAATTAAGCAGAAGCCTTATTGTTCGGTTGAGTAACTCAAGTAACACACAGACAGCAGTAACAGCCTGCTGTCCACCAGAGCCATTATCTTCATATCATCTTTAAAGTCAAAGGCTTGATTGCACTGCCCAGCTTCACAAATACCGTGTAGCTGGCCAAAAGCAGCCAATTCTTCTTCTCAGTTTAAGTTACCCCAATTTCAGTTCCAGCAGAATCCGTTAGTCCAACATCCAGTTCAAATGTACAAACTATTAACACCATGTTTAGTGGCCTTCTAAAATAAAGTGAACACCCACCTTCCACAATAGACTATTAACAGGTTACAGTGATCACATACTCCACTTGCCTTTCAGAAATTAAAAATAAAGCTCACACTATTGCCAGATGAGGATACATTCATGCTCTAGAGGATGTCAGGCATGATATTACTAATTCTGAAGTCACACCAGCAGGGACGGCAATAATTGCTTTGCTTCATGGCAAGTCCTCCCAATATTGAGTAAGCAGGCACAGTATCATCAATGACCAACCTAGTCTTACACTTCAAAGAACATTGATTGCATTGTTGGCAAAACATTAGATTTTTGTGTTAGTCATAAGACTAATGGGGCAGTTTAATACTGGAGATCAAGTAGCAGGGAAAAATCAACAAACCACCATTTACACAAGTTATTTTGCTTTGTAAGCACTAGACTAACCCATTTGAGGTTCACAACTCTTCAGCCCCGTAGCATCCTGGGTTAAGTCCTGTTCTCATTTAACCACTGGAGTTTACAACAGGTATTTCTATGCTCACTTAGCCAAACTGAGAAGATACACAGATGCCTATGTCAACTGTCCCCACCTATTATTTCCTATTAAAATCACCATTGACTTGGGCTGGCAGGAATCCAGCCAGGAAACTACACCCATCCCCAGTGATAACCAAGCAGATGGTCAGCTGCTCAGCCTTTCACCACTGCTCTGCTCAAGTGCCCAAATGACTGTCATCTTGGCTGGTCCCAGGCTGCAAGAACACAATCAACTGAAACGTTCATCAGTTTCCACAGCACTTCTCTCAAGGCTAAAGAGAGGCCAGAAGTGGTAAATGTAGCAACTAATAAGCTGACCCTTAAAAATACAACATTCCCCAACAGTGTAAAGCTAAAAGTACTCAAGGTATTTAAAAATAAAGTCAAAGGATACCTAGCAGTTTATGGTCACAGAACTCACTACTCCACCTGTCAAGTCACATACTAATACAAGGCAAGATGTTTTTAGTAGAATGACAGTTATTAACCCAAACTGTTCAGGGGAGATAAGTTACATTACATCACAACCCACATATCTTAACAGCTTCAAGATAGCTGAATCACTATTACTGATCAAAAGCATTATTACTGCTCATGCTTTTACACAGGTGATCACAAACAAAATACATGTTCCTTCAAACTTGGGCCTGCCTGACAACCCAGAGTCCCAAGCACTGCCTCTGTGTGCTTCTCAAGAGGAGCTGTGCATTTCCTGTGGCTCTGCCTGCAGAAGCCCCACTACTGCAGCCACACCGCCAAGCTAGCAGTTGAGCATGCACAGATCACTGAAGTGGGACTGCATCAACCAGTGTTACCCTCAGCTATCCATCATCACTCAGCAACCGAGGAAAGGGGCTACCCAACAGCAACGGCAGCAGGAGACATTTCATAACCTCACTAATAATTTCACTCCCCAAGAGCAGCAGAGAAGCTCCGTGCAACCTGGAGACCAAAGTACAGTACAACAGCTCTGACACCTGGTCCACTGTTAGGCCTATGCCTTCTTCCCTAGGATAAACTTAAGCCACAGTTGTCTCAGCCTTCAAACAGCTCCTTCCTACTTCAGCAGGAAGTTTTAGTTGTTCGGCTCTCTGCAAAACCAGAATTTTCAGCAATCCTGAAGCTAAATTATTACTTACAATAAGCACTAATACACTAGAAAGTATTAGAGCTCGCAGCATGTTATAATCCTCTTAATGTTAACACATTAATATTACTACTGCATTGTCTTTGCTAAAGTTAGTGGAAAAAAATTAATTCCTTCCTGGTGTCAGTAAGGCTTCAGCTATAAGTCTGAAAGATTCAGTTAAGAGTCTCCCCTTGCTTTCAAAGGGAATTCAGGTCACCCCAGCCCCCAAACATCAAGTAACTTGTCTTCCTCTATTACTCTTAGTGCTAAGGGCAGCTCCCGACCAGATCTGCCCTGCTATGAAATTGTTTACCATTCAGAAGCAAGCAGGAATGATAATGGTTTATACACAGCACTACTGTTATTGCAACAAGAACCCAGAATCTGTAAGTACTGGGTTTGACATCTTTGCTGTTAAGACCTTCCCTTGCTTTGGGCTTCAGTATTTCCAGCAGCAAGTGACAACCACAGGCTCAAATGGCAAGTTAAGCCACCTGCCTCACCCCCACCAAATCCAGGGCCAGTCATGCTGCAGCATGTTGGACACAGCCTTCACTGAGCTAGCTCTGTCTCCGACCTCAGAAATAGCTGTTCTGTCACAAAAACCTAGCTTTGCCAGATAAGCAAGACCAACACTTAGATCTGCATCAATTAAGAGATAATTTGAGTAGAACCTTGCTATTTAGGTTTTAAAAAATTGAACTAATTTCATTTCTGTACTATAGTGTGTTTCTTTCTAGGTACAATTGTTTTAGGACTTCTTAAACTACAGCAAGTGCATATATAGGGGCCCCAAGAACCAGATGAACAGTCTGTTACACATGGTGTTATGCTAGAGACAGCTCTCAGGGTACAGCAACAGTTTAAGTCAAATTAAAATGAAAACAAGCTACAAAAATTTGCAGAAATCTATTTCTAGACTGGACTACACTTATTTCTGTTAACAGGTTCAACTGTAGCAGTACATCTAACAAGCCATGGAAGTTAACTTCAGTATTTGCTCCTGAAGAGTCAAACAACCTTATTTCTAAAGCAACTGAATTTTGCTCTTTAAGCCTAAAGACTTAACACATCAGCTCTTCCAGCTGAGGGACCCTTCATAAAGCAGGCTGAGCTATGCAGCATAGCCTTCTCCACACAACTTGAAGATGCACGAATTCAGATTTATCATTCAACTATTTCTCACCATTTATATAAGCAAATCATACTTAGCACCCGTAAGAGAGAGCACACTGGAAGAATATGTGCAGCAAGGCAGGTAGGTACTGTCAGTAATAGGCTTTCAAATCCTCTCCATCAGGAAAAGGATATGGTAACTTCCTCTTGCCAAAGAGATAAAGGATAGATATGTTAGGTTTAATTGCCTCTTGCCAAAAAAAAGGCAGATCCAAAACAGCCCTGACAAATTTTCAGGCAGCAAAGCAGCATCCTCCTTTTACATGTATTTTCCACACAACAGTCAGCAAGTCCAACAGAAGACCAGAAGTCAAGTTTAGGACAGACCTGGCTGAAGCTGGGTGGAACAAAGGACCTGTGGGCCTCTAAGATACTGTTGTTTATACAGGTAGACATGTGGGGATTTTTGAAATGCCAGGAATGTTTTACACCAAAACAGACAAGACTAGCTGATCATCCATCTCCCAGAAGAACTGCTGGAATTGGTTTAATCACTGATGTCAGCTGCAAGTTTACAGTAAACAGGTACTCACAGCAGCTTCAAATCCCTAGTCTTTGTTCTACCACCCAAGAAATTTTGAAGAGCATGACAGTCACTCTGATTACACACTAGTTTTATAGGTAAACAGAATCTGGAAGACATAATGCCACTTTGCATCACAGATTACTGTTTAGGAAGGTTAGAACACAAACAATTTCAGATTGCAGCAACTCAGAAGCTGTGACTTAATTGTCATCTACCAACCACCACCACAAAGGACTGACCCCCACCAGTATTCCCTAAATTCAAGAAGAATGCAAAAGACCTCATGTCTACTCCAAAATACGTTTCATTTCCCCATCTCTCCACAATGAAGGTATCTAGAACAAGATCCAGATATTACAGAACATTGATCAAGATTATCACCAGATACCAACTGGCTGTTAGATAATTCACCCACCAGTGTGTTTGTGTTAGTCAGCCTACTACATACAAGTCACAAAAGGGGTAGGAAATGCCAAACCTGACACGATCTAGTCACAACAGTCAATATTGACATTTTGCTCATTTAAGCACCATAAGAGAAGGACCACAGAAGGAATACATATCAGCACTAGATGGGCAGGTGCTTTCAGAATTTAGGTTCCAAATGAAAGCACACTAACTAGTTCACAAGGCTGTCCCCACAGCTCTGGCATTTCAAGGCAGCTCTCAAACACACCTCGCACCCCCTTCAAACCCTTGCACCAGCAGCTTCTAATCCTATGACTAACAGGAAAATTGAAGAAGGCAGGTCTTTTTATTAAGAAATTTTTACTAGCAATCCCACTGACTGCTGACAGAGAGCTCTGGCATGCTCAGGAGAGAGGATGTGGGGCTACAGCCTGATCTGAAGCAGTGACAGGGAAGCAAGAATGCGTTACACTATAGGCAAGGGACTTCCTAAAAGGACAAACGGACATCTGCACCTGTATCTGTTACAGGTAACTAGAAGGAATAATGTTATAATCTCATAAATCTTACTCCTGGTTTAACATTGATTCAAGTATACCTATTACAGTGGCAGATACTTTCTGTCCATCTCACCACACCCTTCCCATCTAACCTCATCCTGCAGACTCAACCCTGTCAGGAAGTGGTAATTTAATATTACAAATTAATCTGAAACTACAGCTTCTCCTCTTTCTTTCGCTTTAAAGAACCGAGCCATCCTCACCACCAGGAATAAGTGCTCTTCGCTGAGAATGAGTCTCCCTGAAAACGTTTTCCCCACCTTCATAGCATCATTCAATATCTCACTGCAGGAAACTACTCTCTGCATCACAATCTAGAAAGCTGAGAGGCCTCAGGAAAGGCAAAAAAAATGGAAAAAGCCCCCTTCAACCTGTTTCTGCACAATGTTAGTGGACTAACACTTTGCAGCTTTTCACTACAAAACCCACCAGTCTGCAGGGTGAATTTGAGTTTAACTCTTAGAGTCATCACGACCACACAGGCACCAACAATTTGCTGGTTGCTCATCCACCAACTACCTCCAGCTACTGTTTTGGTGTTTTCCAACACCACACGAGCAAGTTTGTTATGTAATCTTGCCAAGATGTAACTTGAGTTCCTGGCTGTACCTCTTAGTTCTCACCAACTCCCTCACACTAGCTGATGACTTATTTGCCTTTTGCTCCTATTTACTCTTCAGGTGTTTTTAATGCACAAGAGTGACTGCAACCATGCTACCATAAGCAGAGAGCACAAAAGCCACGACCACACAATTCAGTAGCCTCAGCTGTGTGGAAAAGCATGCTTTAAGGACAAAAGCTGTTAAAGTGTCACCCATGAAGAGAGACAATGGGTATTTAGAGCAGTAGTGTCATACTCCACATGTATTTCAATACCATAACCACTTCAGTTACATTAGAGGGCAACAGTGCCTTCATCATTACAAACTGGAGTGCCAGATCACCAGTGTCACTGAAAGAATCCTAGAAGCTCTCTTCAACACTGAATCGTTGAGAATGCAGCAGCTGTTTTTTAAAGGCTTTTAAAACTAATCCCAAGTCCCTCTTATTCCCTCAAAAGCCACGAGCAAAATGAGGTTTACTATCCCTGACATCCTGGTGAGCAAGCCACTGCTCTTACAGTTGCCAGGATACAGACAACTATTGACCAGAGAGATTAGACACCCTCACACCCAAGCAGGCCAACCAGAGAAAAACGCCACATTCACACGACGAGGTACAACGACCCTCTGGAAAAAAAAAAAAAACCCAACCAAAAAAACCCCAAAAAAACAAACCACAAAACTGTGCCATCACCAGGTTTTCTAGGCAAGTGCTATTTCAGCTCAAGACAGCCCCAAGAGCATTTCATTATCAAGTCACAGCGTTGCAAAATCTACATAAGAAAGAAGTGTTTTGCAAGAGCCATGTGACACACACATGACTTGCAGCTAAAGTGAAGGGTGGACCTCTGACTACTAAGCTGCCAGCAGCAATCGGCCAGGAAGATCGGCTTTCACAAAGAGCTGTTTCCCCCCCACCCCCCAACTTGTTGGACCCTGGGCTCTGATGTCTATTTTCGAGGTCCGGAAAAATCGCCTTCAAATGCGCCCATACTTACTTCGCCGCCGACGGCGCTCCCGGGGAGGGAGGCAGGATGCCGAAGCAACTCGGATCACCGAGCCCATCGCGCCGCTTTAGAGCGGGGACCTCATTAACTTTTCATGTCCCTCCCACCCCCGCCGGTCGATGCCCGTAATCCAACGCCCCGAGTACGCCACCAGCAGGCCTAACGCCTGCCCTCCGCCGCCGCACAGCCTCCGGGGCACGGCTCTCTCGGTGACCGGAGGCAGGCGAC
>NW_020799097.1:122914935-122942876 GCF_003259725.1 Athene cunicularia | reverse complement strand
TGGGCCCGGCTTGGCGGTGGCGGCGCCTTTCCGGGCGTGAGGCGCTGCGCCCAGGCCTCCCTCCCGCCTGGGCTCGATACTCCCCTGGTCTGGCCCAGCCAGACCTTTATTTTTCCGTTGGTTACGCTCCCTCCGTGACAAGGGAGTTCCCGAGCCCCGCTTCGGGCGTGCTGGTGTCTGACATCCCCGCACCGACCGGGTTCGGCCGGGGCAGGCCCGGGTGGGGAGGGGGTTGTGAATATTTCACCTTTACGACCAGGACAGGCCTGCGGCCGTCGAGAGGTTGGGGAGAGGGAGAGGGAGAAGGAGGAGGAGAACCCGCTCTGCTGGTTATTTTACCACTTCGTGTCGGGTGAGGGGTGAAAATGGAGGCATTGTGATAAAACCGGGAACAACAGCGGTGGCCGGCAGCACAACGACGGCTACCGCAGAACAGAGTGTCTGTAGGAATTAAGACCTCTTTTTTCCACAGGCATTAATAAATAACAATCCTTTTTTGTGCTGCTGTCGCATCTTTTATATCAAAAGAATTTTACGAGCATTAATTACATTTCATAACATTCTTTGTGCACAGTAAATATTACTATGCTCATTTTACTCCTGGGAAATGGGGAGATTGTCACATGTCTGGGATCTTGGAGGAGACGACTTGTTAAAGCTGGAAGGGTTCAGAATATAGGAGCCTAGTTTTTCTGGTCAGCCACTTAAACCAAATTTTTACTGTGTATCAAATTGTATTGCTAGCATTTTTAGTTGTTCATGCTTTCAAGGTTTATTCCTAACAAAGTCCCAGCCTTTCTGACACCGTCAGAATGAGCACATCGCTGCAAGGCTAAACATCATTCTAGAGTCGCACACAGAGCACTGCTAAATCTTACAAGTCTTAACAGCTCCTTGTAATCAGCTTGGGAATTTAAATCCCCACTAAATACATATTATCTGATGTTATTCCATTACAAAGGGCATAGTAATAATACACTGACCAAAGTTTATCTTCCAACCAGCTCAAAGGACAGGAGGGACAATCCGCAATGTAGGGTGGCAAGCTGGGAAGCGTTCACTGTAGCCATCTAGATGTTAATCTGTTCACATGCCAACTTCCACCAAGCTGCAAGCCATCGAAGTACACCAAGGGGCTACCGAAATAACCGCCATGTAAGGGAGTCGTTCCATTGAACAGCAACAGAACTGAGGTGAATCCCCTAGAGGAACTGAAATTGCAGTCTTGTCCTTTTTCCCCCCACAATAAGACCATGAACAGTCACTCACACTCCACACATCTTCATGGTTTTGATACAGTTATGTTCAATCCCTTAAAAAAAGTCCATAAACTGTGCCAACTATAATTGAAAATACCTAGCATCGGTTATAAAAGGGTTTGGGTTTCCTCTGCTTTCTTGCATTGCTTGTTAGGTAACATAATCTGCAGATGAATCTACCACATAAATTAGTGTACGTACTGCTTCTGTGGTGGCCATTACTGAAGATTCTACTTCCCGTTCCCTATTGCTTCATGTATTTGTGAAACAATGCCCATTTTGTTTGATGTTTGCCATCAGAAGTCCAGCGAATCCTCTGAAACTCTCTCTCATACAGCTGCAACTCTTGAGACACGCTGTGGAAGGTGACCAGATGTGCAGGAATATCCCAGATAACAAACTTTGTTTTGCAGACAGCACATCATTTTCTGCTGAATACAACAATTGTTTTTGCAGGGACATTTTTAACATTTGTGCTTTTACTTTTCCCTTCCCTAGTGAAACAAAAAACTCCAACCACCCCAATTCCTTATTCTGTTGTGAGGGGTGATGCTTACGGGCCACAGTAAACAGGGCTCTGCCACATATGGCACTGCATAAACGTATGCAGCAAAGTCAGAGCAGACAGAGGGACAAACCCACACCAGCACTAGCTACCTATGAAAGCCACAAATTAGATTTACTTCTGAAGTAGGGCACAGGTTAATAAGAGTGTGGGATGCTGTTTCATCTCAGAAATAATAGCTTCTGTGTCTGAGAAAAGCATATTTCATCTGTATGACTGAACCAGCAGCGTGGCAGGTGTAGCAACCCATGGCTGCAGGCTGGATATAAGGGCAGCATGAAAAGTGGGTCTACTGCAGCTCTGCAGGGAGGTGCAGAGAAGGCTTCCAGCTGTTCATGTTGCTGGCTGAGGTCATCTGCTGCTCTGCTGTCATCTGCAGCTGGGTGTCTGCACGTGTACCCATTTAACTGGCTGAACGGGCATAGGACCCTTGCCTGGTTTCTAGCTGGGATCAGGGTGACGATTTATAACCCATGTATCCCATTCTATCCTGTTCCTCCTCCGTCCTTCAGTGGGTATTCATAGTTTGTCTTGAACACCATGAACCACTGGATGGTCAGAGAGGCCTCGCTTGTCTCCCGCTAATCAGAGCGTAATGCAAGGAGCAATGTCAGATGCCAGTTAGGGAAACATTATTCATACACCTTCAGGGCTGAATTCAGTGCCAACAGAGGCTGATTGTATCCTGTTAGTGAAATCAGCTGCAGAATTTCCTTTGGCCTGGGCTATAACACTCTACCAGAGCAGCCTAGGAAAAGCCATGAACAGAGATTACCATGAGCTGTAATCACCTTCCCCAGTCCTGTCCACCCCGGGGCAGTATCCTGACCACTAACTCATGTTTTTGAGGTTGAAAGTCTGCTAGTTGCTGGTTCCTGGTTCTGCTCAGGTGACCTGCTATCCCCTGCTCCCAGCTTTCTCCTCCTTAAGCCACAAAAGGAGCCAGCGGAGGCTCTAGGAAATGAGGGGACAGGAGGACAGGGGATGGGAGGGAGAGGCAAAGCAAGCTGGAGTGGCTGCAGGCAGATGCAAGAGGGGAGAGGAAGGAGGAAAAACAGCACAAATGATGGAGTCAGGATGTTGCAGCTGCATGAGCTCAGGTTTGTTTTTTGGTTTTGCATTGCAGTATGGAGCCCACATGCCTGCTCTGCCATGGGGCTGTTGGTGGGACTGAGGGTATCTCCTGTGTGGACTGCAGCCTGCAAAAAGCAGCGAGCTGTGTAAGATTCATTCTACCTTCCTCTTCTGCCCTTATTTCATATGAAATGGTCAATATTTATTAGCTATATAACCACATCACACAGTGATAGTGCAAAGGAAGGTTTCAGGTCTGCTCTTTACCACTCTACCACAGCTTTTACCTGAGAATGTCTTATTTCCCCTGTGTAACAGTTCTTGATCCAAAGGTAGGGGGAACTGGGCTTCTGACCCAGTATTGCCTCTCCATAAAGCTGTCATGTTAGCACAGCAGAGTTCAGATATCATTCAGCTCCTACCAGTGTCTTTTTCCCTAGATGATGTATAAAATAAATAAAAAAAATATTTAGGTATTTATCTCCTCTCCTGCCTTCCTCTGCTCTTCCTTTCCCCTCCCCCTTCTCAGTGTCTGATCCATGCAGTGGGAAGCTCACGGGCTAACAGATGCACAACAGCCACGCGGAGAAGGTCAGGTGCCAGAAATGCACAACAGTGAGCTGAGACCTTGCAAATGACTCTTTTGATACCAGGAGTGCTGGGGAATAAACACTGATTTTAGCTTATCAGTAGCAGTGTTTCTCTCAGGTATTGCTCACAGTCCTCCCATATCTTTAATCTCTCTGCAGTACTTGTCAGCTACCAGTGTTTTTCTGAAAACGTAAGTCCATGTCTGTTATGCTGGCAGCACACCTAAAACCAAGTTAGCAAATTGTTCTCCTTATTAATTCTTGATTTAGGAAGTAAAGGGCAAAGGAGAAGTAAGTTGCTGACAGACCTGTGGTACCACTGGGAGCGACAGAACAAATGAACCCATACTCAGGTGTAGTCTGATGTCAGAAAAACAGAAGTGGAGGTATTTTGGAACCATTTCCCTACAAGACGGAGGTAACCTGATGGTGTAGCAGATCTTACTGGTCTGTAAATCACCAGGAGACAACTGGTTTCTGCTAGAGAGCTCTACCTCTCGTTTTTGCCTCATATGGCCTGTGCTGTCGCATCCTGCAGTGAGGGGAATGCAGCCAGAGACTTCACGTTGGTTCCAATCACTGGCAGAAGGCAAGCAGGGTGAAGTGTCAAGAGCACTTGGTGGATGTGAAGGGATAGCAGGATGCTCAGAGAGCTGATGTCCAACTCTGATGGGCTAAATCTCTTTTGGGAAAGTCCTAGAAGGAGATCTAGCACCTTGTTCTGGCTTCTTTCTTCAGAATCCAGGCCCAGCTTACTTCAGTACTGTTGTGAACACATGGGAGTTTTGGTGGCAACTGTCACCCAAATTTGAAGTAGAAAATTATTCTGAGCAGGAAATGAAACACTGTTCTAAGCTGGCTACATGTGAACTTTGATATCTTTCTTTACTTTTTATTTTACACTGTCTCCATGGTTCAGATCTTGATTTCCCAACCTTCTGCAAAACTGACAATCCCACATTTTGTATTGCATGAGTAGCCATGGAGGAAGCAAAGGGGTTTGGCAGTTGGGGCTTCTGTTACACAAATCTCACGGAAGCAGGGTAACACTGCAAGCTTAGGACAGTAATTGAATGCATTCGCTAAAATCATAGAAAAAATAGGTTGGAAGAGACACCAAGAGATGATCTAGTCTGTTTCTCTGCTTCAGCTGCATCTATTTCAGTCCCAATAGTGATATTCTTGAAAACATCCAGAAATGACAATTCTATTGTTCCCACAGGCCATCTATGACAGCACCCACAAGAAAGGTAAAAAAATCACAGTGGTAAAAATGTTTCCAAGGATAAATTAAGCAGCTCAGGCTTTTACTTAAGGTTTCTAGTGAATTCAGTACTCTTTACTTCATCTGTTATATCCTGGGCATCCTTTTAATCATAATCTTCAATGCTACAAGAGATAGACAGATCTTGACCTTCTACGGCTCTGTGCCAGCTGAGGATCTAGCCTGTTTGTTGTTTTTATGACGGCAGCTCAGACTCTGGACCACAACTGTGTTGCAAGAGGTTGGACTCTGAGGTTGCTATGTCCTGAGCACCTGATGTCCTGCTTGCAGCACCCGTTTCCTTCTAGTAAATGAACCCTTTCTCACTGATGCAGACCTTGGTTGACTGCCACATAGACATTGGGGCAGAGTACTGCTAGAAAGCACACTTGAAAAGGGCCCAGAAACATCAGGAAGTAAGAACGCACGGGTTTGCTGATGTGGGGATCATAGTACTCTCCACAGATACTGCCAAGAGCTATCTTCTGACTCATACATTTTGCAACCCAGTGGAGATAGCAGGGTAGTGCACCATGGAATTTGGTCGCTCTGCTCCCTGCCTAGGTATCTATTTGCTTAAGAATTTGATTCATCATACCAGTTATCATCTAAACGCTCTGGCATGTATTCATCCAGCTGGGCTGGCATCTCCCTGCTTGGCACAGGATGTTATTTAACACTGACATCGATTTAATACGGTAGGTTGTTTTATTGGATTTTGCAGGTGGTTTTGATGCCAGGGTTCTGGAAGGGAGTTTCACCCCATTAAGCTGAAAACTTTCTATTTTCTTTTATATCTGTATGGCATCCAGAAGTGGCAAAAGGATACATTTCTAATGGAAAATGGCAAATCAAATCAGTGGCTGTACTTTTTTTCATCTTTCTTCCTACTTTCTCACCCCTTTTCTTCAATACCAGCTTCTGTGCCATTATTCTCTCTTCTGACCTCTTCCTTTTTCAAAAATTTTCTTCTCAATTTTTCTTTGTTCACGATCCTCCTCTGTTACACTTTCCATGATCTACACTTTGAATTTCTTTCTCATTGTTCTTAGTGCTTTTTCGTCTTTCTCACCCCTTGGTGTTTGTTCTCTCCCTGCTCATTCCTCGTAAGCTCCATTTAACCTGGTTTGGGGCATTCACTATCAGGCTTGTGAAAACACTTGCCAGTTTAGCTGTGTGTTAGGAGAGAGAGTCTCAGACCTCCACAATGACATTTGGGTCTGCTATTGCATATTAGACTGTTTTCTGGAATTACCTGTTTTTATGGTGGCTAAACGCAGAGAGAAAGGAGAAGCCACCTCCCACACCACTCAGGAACAAATGCCTGTCTTCATGAGAAAAGGATAAGCAAATTTTGCCAAGTCCTACAGGCACTTTCCTCTCCCCACACAGGATTAATATGAAGTCCTGCCAAGGCAATGGTTGGGCACACAGTTTGAGAAATACTGTTACAGCTCAAAGATGCAGCATTAACTAGATCCCAAAACACACCACATACTGATCTTTTCAGTGCTGGGGCCCCCACAGCCTTCTTAGCACAAAAGCCCTTCCTGCAATTCTCAGCAGTCTTTCTTACAACTCAATGTTGTTCTTGTCCATACTTTCTTTTCAGTTTCCTGCTATATTTCATGCCTAAAATGGCAACAGGCAAAGAGTCGGCCAACAGGGCCATGTAGTCTACCCGAAGCTCTAAATGAAACCCCTCTTTGATGCTGTGGTTTCTGTAAACAGGTGCATTTCAACTCAAGAGTTTTACTTTGTTAAGTATTATGGGATTTGGAGAGATTTGAAAGTAAGCTTACATAATTGGTTTATCCTATCATTAACGTTGATAACTACATACTTTCCTTGGCTGGCAGACTAAACTTTCCACAGTCATACACTAAATGAAACTAACATCAACAGAAAACCCGATGGGATTCATCTTTTATTATTGTTAATCAGCATGAACCCTTAAATATAACAAAAGCTCAAGGAGAAAAGCTAAGGCTCTGCATATGTTAAAAGAGTCAAATGCCTTCATCTTCCTTCTAACTCAGGACAGACCAGAACTAACTGAGGCTAGCTTACAGACCTGTCATTGATAACCTATATTTAAAATCCTTCAGATGTCAGTGCACAATTAGCCATCACCCCTATTATTTCAGCTCATCATTTGTATCATATGAGGGTTTACCACTACAGTCCTGTGAAGAGGATGCTACAGATCAGTTTAATAAAGTCTTTGAAGAAGTAAGGAACTGTCTGTGATTTTTGGAAGCTGATTTTGAAAAAAGAAAGTTAATAAAGGCTTCATTTTGCTTGAAACATTAATCAGTGAATTCAAGTTGTAAAGCTCTGCACAGTAGTAAAGCCAATATGAGAAGCAAGCATTCAATGGGTTCTTTAGTCCACAAATAGTAAGGAACATAGCTTTTACTTTATTGAAATAGGTATACCTATAGGCTTCAACAAATAGGCAATACATACTATTTTACATGACTTATCACATGAAATTTTGAAGACCCAGCTGTGAATGAAAATCGGTACAGGCATGAACCCTTGCCTGGACTATACAACAGCAAAATTAGGAAATTACACTCAGGATTCAGCTAAGTGTGGAAAATTTTCCATGCAGTTTGAAGTTTTAATGATTGGGTGAATTTGTTTTCCTTCTCTCACTTTTTTACTCTCCTCTTCCTCCCTCTCTCTTTTTGCTTTTTTAATTTTTCTTTTTTTTAAAGATTACACTGTGTCTGCACTGATCTGGTACACCTATCCATACTATTTAGACACACAACCTAAATAAAGCAAGAAACTTAGATTCCATAGAGGTGTTTCATTTTTAAGCTAAGAGGCAGCAACATTTAATTACTAGCAGGCTGCAATCATTATTCACTGGACCCACTCAACACAACAGAAGGGTGCTAAGTTGATTCTAAATAACATTGTGTTATAACTAACAAACTTAAAAACCAAACAAACAGGAAAGCAAAAGTATTAAGATCCAGGACACATTGCTGAAATGTGGTAGAAAAGCATGATTCAAGACTAAAATATCCACACTAGAAATTCCTTTTTCTGTTTTGTTTTCATCCATAAGGCACACCATGTTAAATTCCAAATTCTGTATTTAGATATTCAATTTAATTTAGATCTAGACTGATTTTCAGGTATAACAGAATGTTTCTCCCAGATCTCAAAAGACTGCTTACCACTGTGGGTGAGGGATGACCAGTCTGGCCTATTAGTCACCTATGGATCTTCTTGTAAGATGTATTCTTCTATGGCTGGGAGGGTTGTTGTACCAACTCATCAATGCAGTCCTTTTCCTGAGAGCAACCGTAGTATGGAAATGGTACTGATGAATCAGCTCTGGTCTGTCCCTAAAAGCAAACAAAAGGAGAGAGAACAGATACATCATTTCAGGAGCTATAAATTTGCCACCAAGAAAAAAACTATTTACGTTCCACTGGCTGTTGTGGTGAAAAATAATTACAAAGAATGTTATTTAAGATAGGGTACTGAAATTACTTACTCCTTTTACCTTAAGAAAAAAAAGCTATTTAAAGATCAAGTATTTTATAGTTAAACACAATCACTCCCTACATACTGCATGCACTGCCTGTGTTCATTAACTAATGAGATTCTTTTTGTACCATGCAAAAAAAGGTCACCGTTTGAATACATGGTATTAACTATTCAAATTAGGCTGTTATCTAACACAATATTGCCCCATGTAATATTCATCCCATAGCTGGGGTTTTACATCCAAATATAAAATCTGTGAAAATGCATGGTTCAAAAGACATAGTAATACCTATATCTAAATCAAGAGCATCAAAAAGTGGGGTGGGGCAAAAAGCCACAGAGGCTTATTATGTGAGATGGTACTTGAGGAAGAAGAATAATCAGGACTACTTCATTTGCTTTCCTATTTGGTATCGAGATCCCCATGGAAGAGATACAGCACACATGAGAACAAGGGTGACAGCTTCCGCTGTGATGATTTTTCGTTGCTTTTTGGATCTAATACTACAGGTCAGAAAGAGCAATGGATTACTGTGCTTTCCAGCAACAGATAATTAACAGTATCAGAGACCTCAGCCTCCCTCATTAATTCAAAACAGTTCATCTGATCTTTTCTAGAGTATGCCCATGTACTAATTTAACACTTGGCAAAATGGATGACCACTCCACTCAGAGCAGCTATTTTGGGAGGCATCTAGTTCTAGAAAACTATGAGGCTATACTGTCCCCCAGGTCCTACTTTGAGTAGTCATTCAAAATGGTGCACAATAATCATCCAGCCTATTTTAAGGGTTACATTTCATGCTCCATGTTATAAACCTGAAAGATATTACTGAGGAGGATGCAACCTAAGAGGACAAGGGGAAACTGTGCAGTGGCAATGTCTAATGTTGGGATGTACATTGCAGTCATGGGAGCAAAGAAAGCTAACGACCTCTGTAATGACTTTCTAGTCATGGATACAACAAAACCTGTTACAGATTTTTTTTTATAAAACCTGAAGCGATGCATCTTCATTTTCTTCTGGTGGGCAGTCACTGTACATGATAAAAAGAGCTACAGAAAATGAACTGTGATACGGCATTTAGTCCAGCTATAGCTTTTTCAGTCCTGATAAACCCATTAAACTGAGCCAGAAATGACTCATTCTTTGCAATAACACTGCTCCAAAGCAATTGACTGCAGAGAACCAAGATACTGGCCTACTATGGCAAGATAGAAGGAAGTGTTCTAAGAAAGTTCCAACTATACCTTTATGTACATTTCAATTATGCCAAGTTCAAACACATTTCTTCTCCTACTCGCTGGGCTATATCCTGAAGGACAGTCTGGCATGTATCCAATGAGAAACAGGCCCTGAAGTAAATATAATGGGACACATGTACTTTGTCTAATAAGAAATGTCTATCAAATGTTTAAGGCAAGGTTGATCTTAATATCCATCACTTGTTTAATAACTGAGATTGATAAAAGGGAATGACAGGATAAAAAAGCTGCACTTTGCCCTTCATTGTATCTAGACATGCATGAAAGTCACTCAGTACTTTAGACTTCTTCCCACAGTCGAGCTGAAAGCTGAGTGTTCAAGGCAGAGCTGAACTCTAGGGAATGATCTGCCGTTTTTATAACAAGATTCCTGTTGGCCTTTCTATCCATTATAGTTAAGCACCACACATACACAGCCCATTTGGCAACAGTGTTCTTAACAATCCATTTACATTTTTAATTAGTTTATTGTAAAGTTTAATTATTGTAGTTAACTTTTTTTTTTTTTAATAAAGCTATTGATATAAAAATGGAGACTGAACCAATATCACAACCAGTAAGTTTCATGTTCATAGAAGGAGTAATAATGGCTGACGCAATCTGCCTGTGCCTACCAACATAATCACAACCAGCTTAGATAAAGACATTCCCTTTCATTATAGTGGCCCTTGTATGGACACTGTAATGCTTACAGAAATGTTAGTTTAGCAACAATTTGCTATCTAAAGCAAGAAAAAGTTGTATATAAAAACTAGGAAATACAATGCCTTGGTTTCACTTTTGTTTTCATAGTTACAACACTACAACTGCGAAGCTGAAATCTGTAAATGCTCTATCTTGCTTCTGTATGGAAGTCTCTGTAGACAAGCTTGCAAAATAGGTCTCCCAGGAATATATTCTGATTAAGAAGAGAAGAAAAATTATATATAGATGGGCTATTCCTTTAACCAGATCAGCACAAATGTGCCACCTGAGAGAAATCTACTAATTTTAACCAGCAATTTAAATAGCAGAGATTTTAAAAGTGTGGCTGTTCAACTCCAAAAAAAAAATATCTTTACATCACATAATAGGAAGGGTGACCAAACAAAAAGAAGACATTTGAAGTTGGACTTCTGAACATCTGGAAATGAGATGTATGAAGAGGAGTAAAGACAGTTAGAGAACCTCCAAATTTTGTAAGGTGTTCAGGATCTTTTGGGGGACTGCAGTCGGCTTCCCTGGTAAGCTAAATCTTGAAAAAAGTCGGTCAGAAAGGTCCATGTTCCTTCCACAGGCTAGAAAAGCAGAGAGTGAGTTTTACACTTTTCAAAAAGTATTGAAGCAATTGCTTTACTGTGTGCAGAAAGTGACTTAGAGTTTCCTGGTGGGCTGCAATCACGCATCACCCCTCCAAAACTACAGAAGGAGATCACTGAATAAATCTTAACTTGTCTAGTTCAAGTTTGAGATAAATGTCCTTCTGCATGTAAAAAGCCACTCCTGTATCAATCTATATCAACAACTGGGGGATAAAGGAGGGAAAAAGGGAACTTTCAGTGGTTTGGTTTGATCTAAGGTATGTAAAAAAAACCCCTTTGTTTTCTGAAGAATGCTGTTCTCCAGCAAAGATAGCAATGGATTGTAAATTACTGATGTAAAGAGAAGATTTTTATATATATTTTACTGAAAATTTATACTGCATGCATGAAATAATAAAAAAATGCACCCTTTTACTGATTTTTATACAGAATATTAGCATATTCTGGCAGAACAAAGTACATCAGCTGAGAAACTATCTCACAGTGTGTGATGTCTAGTTATCTCTGCCAATATTAGCTTTATGGACCAAGTAATAATATTATGTTAATAACTGCTGGTTGCTATTTGTGTACCAGACTGTTCCAATACCATGGTGATGAGCACGCTGTTGGTGTCTGGAACAGATGGACAGAACACAAGAGATACTTGCCTTGATTTTAAGACAAATAGGATTACCTGTTTCATTAATAACGCTACATGAAAGCAGAGACAAAACCACATGGTTCTATCTCCATCTCCAGTAACTGACAGAAAGGAAAAGGCAGTGCACATTTATAAAGACACACATTGGACGCAGCAAACAATTTACCCTAACTTTCAGGGAGAGCAAATCTTTGAATCACTTGTGAAGCCAATGCAGCTGCTTTATGCTGTTAAAAGTGGAAACAAAATTCACCACCTTGATGTTAGCAACATAGCTCCTTTGCAGTTCTCTGCAAAGGTGATACCTGAGGCTGGAGATGAGGCAATTGCCTGTGTCTTGCCCAACACCACTGATTCCCTACCTGCTGATTTAAACATCCCTTACAAAGAAGAAATTGCAACAGCTTTCCATCACTTCTGGAGAAGAGAACTGAAAGAACAGCAAACACCACTTCACCTCATCTTTTTGATATGACAAAGGAATAGGGAGAAAAGTACACTTCAATTCCACTACGTTGTTTCTTAAGTCCTACCACCAGACAGACACTTTATTCTGCACTCTCCTACTCTTTCACAGAAATGAGGAAGAAAGACCAAGAGACAAAAGAAGAGGGAAATATTTTCACTGTAGGTTGTGCAGTTTCATTTAGAATTAAGTCAGTGATACTGGGAAGAAATGATCTTGGGGCAGTCTCATGCACAATATAAGATATGATGCCGTACACTATTGACAAACTGTTTCTGAGTGACTGAAAAAGCAGTTATGTGGGGAAAAGAGTTCTGACACAGAGCACTGGGACCATAACAATAACAACTCCTTTCCTATCTCAGTGAAAAGCTGAAAGAGGAAACTGGAATCTACTGTTTTCCTATAAGAGCTGCCAATTTCCCACTGGTCCCAGAAGCCAGTCATGTTTGGAAAGGAAATGTCCTATCTCTGCATGGCAAAGCTAGCAGGGGCAGATGGCATGTGAACAACTTCCCCAACCACTGATCTGCCAAGGTCACAAAACAGAAAGTACAAATGGTTTTAAGGACAATCATTCAGTTCCTGCCAGGTCACCCAGGGATTCTGAAAGCACTTTATTCAATTTGGCATCCAAAAAGGTTTGAAATAAGGCCACCAATGTAGGTGAGGTGTCAGATCACTGCAGTGATATATTCCACTCTCCCAACACACATGAACAAAATTCTCTAAATTACATATGTCAACATCAGCATACATTGAAGCACCACGATCATTCAAAAGAACACTGTGGCAATGCCTTGTCTTTAAACTTAATCACCTGTAAATGCAGCCAGAAATTTTGTTCAAAACTGTCTGCTTCTCCTGCAGCACTGTCTGGCCTTTGGAAAACTTCACAATGTCAGACTGTAGCAGAGCTGTGTGAAAGAAGCTGCTGAGCACTGCTGCCAAGGATACAACAGTGAGCAGGGACTGTCTACTGTGTGGCCATGTAAAGCCTGTCTCAGGATGAAAGGAGCAACAATCATGCAAAGTGCTGTAAGTCTCAGGAAGTGAGATTTAGCAAGCAGCCTCTACTCAATGTGTCAAGCAAGGTCAGTGTTGGGGAGGGCTGTTAACCATGGTGCATTGGCAGTAAGCAGCAAATCCTCAGAACTAAAATGAGAAAACTTTTTGCCATGCTTTTGCCTTCTATTCCCTTTTTACTGGCAAATTACACCCATCTGTATCTGTCCAAGGAATCATGTCATACTGCTACAAACACAGAGATTTTGGTAGGTCCCCATTCACCTCTGAAATACACAGCTTGAGAAAATAACAGGAAATAGCAGAGCAAAGATGGTTTCCAAGAACCACAGAGACAAATCAGCACTTTGTTCTTTATGGGTAAATTAAAAAATCTTCTCTGCTGCTCTATGGAGCAGGATGAAATATAGCAGAATGACTTAGATTTCTGCAGAACTTTGCATTTGCAAATACTGACTGCATTTTCATTTGTTTCCAGTAACAGGAACAAGTTGGATAAGCTAGTTAATTTGAAAGCGAAGCAATGACAGCTGCAGATACAAGACAGCATCCCTTCTTCCTTCTGGGGGATGAGTATGGATATCAAAGACAGGGTACGAATCATTTTCTGAATTGCCTGTTAACCTTTATTGAGTATTGACCATTTGCTGAGGGAAGCTGCATGGAATTTAGGGTGTGATTCATTTTACTTTATCAATTACTTCTGAGCTCTCTTCAATAAGAAAAGCAAAGACGTCTACAATACCATTGTGGGATTCCATCTTTATTGTCTCAATAATTCAGTCTATTCATTTTCACTGGGAAAAAAACAGACTTTCCATACTTCGGCACTAGATTTTTAGCCTGGGTTCTAGAAGTTACAGTACCTGCTTTTTGTTCACTTTAATACCCCCATATCTAGCAAAGGTACTGCTAAATAACTACCACAAATTGGTCTGGAATGATGAGGTCATATTTCAGGGCATGAGACCAGAGAGCAAAAATCCCCTTCCTGCAAGGCTTTGCCAGCCTCAAGGAGAAAAAAAAAAACAATAGGGAGGAGGAAAGGAAATTAAATGAAAGACTGTCCTGTTCTTGACCTGTAGTTTCAGATTTTCTTAGATATTTGCCAATGAAATCAGTGAAATATTCTTGAGGAACAGGTAATTTTTATGCTGACAGTATTCAAAATACTACCCAAGGAACACTGAAAATGCTACTGAGATGTGGTGACTTACACTGAGCATAGTAAGAGGAAGACTGTGGCTGCTAAGGGTATGGCCTGTGCTCTTGGGCACCAGGGTCACACTCTACATAGTCTTTATGGTTAAATCTTCTTTTCCATGATATAGACACTTCCAATACATAGCATCAAAGGACTATTCAGGCTAGAGTAAACATGTAGCAATACTTCTCACAAGTACTCTCCTAGTCACCAGCTTCCATAACCATTTGCCCCTTCTGCAGCCATGAACACATACCCATGTCTGCTGACAGGGTCACAGAAAAAGACCTCTTCCTTTCACAGAATCAGGAGAACCATTTTGTTTGCCTACTGTGCAAAGAGCACCCCAAACTAATCATTTAGATTCCCATAGTACATAAAGTGTTGATATAAACAGAACACAGACACTTAACCTTCATAATACCTAAAGGAGTCCTTAAATTGGAAGACGACTTGTTCACTGTACATACCCAGCAAACTCACAGGTGATACCCAAGGCTCAGTTCTAACCTGCTGTCAAATATTAAGTTCAATGCAGGAAAATGGTCTAAGGTGCCTGAAAACCCACTACTACTACCTTTCTTGGCCCTGGCCCTGGAGTTGATTCAGATGTTGGCTAAGCTTATGAAAGCACAGATCTGAACAGTCAAGATACCTGTGCCAGTTTACAACCCCAGCACTGCTCAGGCAGGAATCATTTGAACACACCAGTCACACCATCTATATCAGAGCGTTGTGAAAGAGTGATTTGGCAGGTTGGACACCACCCTGAATTCCTTAAAGAGAGGAATCCTAATCTAACTACCTCAGTATTGTTCATTATCATAAACTGCAGCTGTTGAAAGTAGGGCTTATGCCCTGCAAGCTAACTGCTTATTAGAATTGAAAAAGTAAGGCTTGGAAGGTAGGAACTGAATACAGAAATCTGCTATCTCATAGAGTAATAGATGAAATGATACAAAAGTGGAGAATAGAAATTAACTTCCTCAGATTTAAAAAGAACTTATCCCTGGATGAGATCTGTGTTGTTAAGACAACACATCCTAGTGTCTAGTCTACATATAGTTCTTGTAGAACATTACACTTTCTAGAAGCATAAGTTATAGTTTAACTGGAATATTATTATGTTACAAGCCCTAGTGGTTGGTACATTCTTACTGAGAGTTTCACTGAGGCAAGTAAGTCTTTTTACCACACCCAGCTACATGGATTTTCCCACTCCAATTATCTCAACAGATCTTTTGTATTTTGTGGAAAAACTTCTGCACTTGGATAAGGACCTAGATAAAGCATTTTGTGCAGTCAAGACATGTTGATTTTTTTACATGCAATGACATAATCTACATGAAACCTCCTTTTTTGCTTTCTAAGTCTGAGACAATGTATACATTGCATAGAATACATTTTTAGCTTGTGTTAGCAAACATGAGGTAGCTTATTCAAACCCACGTCTGGAGCTAAATGAAGTTTTCAGAAGCAGAGGGGAAAAACATACAGCTGTTTATTCTGAACAGTTCTTCTGAAAGTTTCCTCTTTCATTTTCCATTTAAGCATTTCTTTTTTCCTAGGACAAAAGCATAGCCTGTCACTACCACATATCTCAGCTACAGGTTCTCAAACAGTCAAAGGAAGGTTATTTTTCAAGTAAACCAAAGCATTAACAAAACAATGGAGTATTGAACTACTGGGATGAAGATTTGATAAAAATGTTGATAAGAACTGCAGAAAATTGTTCTGTTTCACAAAATGTGCCTATTAAAATTGATCTAGGTACATGTTCAGGTAGATTGTTTTATGCACCTGTTAATGGATTTTGTTTTCTCATTCATACCCACTGCAGCTCCCACCTAGAAAAAATATATATTACTTTGGAATGACTAATAGGTTAACCAAAATTAATCATATCAGTAACACCTGCCTAACAAATAGTTCAAAAACTGTAATCTACGTAGAGGGTTAGATCAACACCTGGAATTCTAACTATACATATTTTCACCTAATAAATAACCAAGTTCCAAATAAATGCCAACAAACCCACCACAAAAGTGCAATGTTGTAAACCTGTACCCCAGCTCTCTATGAAACAGCTTCAAGGGCTGCAATGTGAACATGGGTTTTAGTGCTGCTTCCATTTACCCTTTCTATGCCCCAATTTGAGATGACCTTGCCTGTGCTGGAAATCACCAAATCCAGAGGAAGTGCCTTCTCCAACTGTTCTGATTTCCTAAGGAAAAAAGGCCTCTGTCATCATATTTTGTGTATAAATGCCTATTTCACTGTCTTCACTTCCTCTTTCAGGTAACTTTTGAATCCAGTGTCTGCTTTTCAACTAAATTTGAAAGTGAATCACAAAGTTGTCACAAGTTTAGCGAAAATAGGCAGCCAGCTAAGGAAGAAGAGGACATCCACATGGTGCCTCCAGCCATGGAAGAGGATGTGGCAAAATCTTATCAGACGTCAAGACAATCCATCTAGGACAGACACAAAGACCATCCAGGACAGGGGAAAAACTTGCATGAGACACAAAGCCACAGGAAACAAGGCTTCAGTGATTCCATTGCTCATGGGCCTACTTGCTCATTTCTCTTAGACTTTCCTACCATACAGAGAGCTAGGGTTCCCTAAATATCTGCTCATGCCATTCACAGTCCAAGTTACAGTTCAACTACATCTTCTTCTTAAAAACTCCAGTGTATATTTAATGAGGACTTTTTTCCACACTCAGAATAGATCTCCTTAGTGCCTCAAACCACTGAAGAGTTCTTCAAATACTCTGTTTCCACTATCTACAATTTTTCTAACTGTAAGAAACCATTTTTATATGTGGCCCTATTTAAAATGTGACTCTGCTCACTGGCATTAGTTTGTAAAAGTATATGAGTGAAACTTTTTCTTGCTGTTTGTTGAGCTTAAATATTCAAGTCCCCAACTGGTGTTCATTTATGTTTTGTGCAGGCAGAAGCTTTGCCTGTGATGCCATATGCTTGTGCAGTATCAACAGGGCTTCAGGTCATGTACAGATGATTTCTTCCACATCTAGCAATGCCAGCAGATAGGATTAACAGCTGCAGAAGTTCCTCACCACTCTTCAGATGTGCTAACAGAAGAGTGCTATGGGAGTACTGCTAACTCAGGTGAGGCAAAGCCAGCTGCCGTATCTCAGACCAGAATTTTAAACTGCTTAAAATAACCTACCTAATTGTGCTTAATATGAATTAGGGAGAACTCACAAAACCTGCTCTGTGACAGGTCAGTATGTAGCAGCTAGAAGGACCCATGTGGTTGTGGATGGAAAATCTCTTTGCTCTGCACATCCAGATCTGGAACAAAACATCTGTCCATGTTCTAAACTAGCCAAGACTGCAGCTACTGTTGTCCTAAGAAAACCAAGAAACATAAACAGAGTCTTTAAGACGTCAAAAACACCTACTTAAAAAAGGAAACGCTATTTCTCCAGCAACACAAGCATAATAAGGCCCAAGGTTATTGAGCTTTTTCATAGAGGAAAATACCTTTTGGGACATTTTCCAATCTCATAAACATGACTGTGAAGGAGTGAAAATTAAACTAATATCACAGAACAACTGTTAAAACTCAGCCTTCAACCTAAAAGTACTGATCAGTACTGATCATCTAAATTAAGGCAGTTTTGCACATTCTATCACAGTTTCAGTGGCCTTTTTTTAAAAATGCAAATAGACAGGTGCTCATTTTGCCCCAAATAAATCTAAACCAGCATCATTTTGATATTTGAAACTTATTGTGTATCTTCTAAATGAAGAAATAACTTGTTTTCTCACAGACAAAAATTGTGTGTGTTTCATACCTCTTCACCATCAAGTACGGTACATTCCACCTTCAGAAGGATACAGGAATGTTTAAAGACAGTGTTCTCTGAAAGCACCATGACAACCATACCCAGGTACCACGTCTACACATAAGAGGCAGAGCCTCACATTTGCTACAAAGGAGAGGCAAGCATTCACACTGTGATAGTTACAGTCTCACTGTAGAACTTCAATAAACCCAAAGTACAAATATAGCCTCTGCCTTGTCTGTGCTAGTGTCCACTGAAGTGAGAGCTATCCCCATGTGAATAAATTCTCAGCAATGCAACTAGTGAAGACTAGCATCTCAGATATCCGTGCCTCAAAGGAGAGCTTGAATGGATTTTCAGTAGACTAATAAGAAATGAGTTCATGCTGCAAGTTTTCCCTCACTAGAAGGTAGTGGTAGGATCTTTTTCCTCCTCCCAGCCATCCATTTTCATAAAATTACTAGGAAGCTGGAAGACTGGAGTTCTCTGTCTCTCTTCCAAATGAAGTGAAATGGCCAACGGGGTTCCATGTTATTAGTGCTGGATGTTGGATTAGACAGGGTATGATCACATAAACCTTATTTCTTTAGGGAATCAGGCTCAAAGAATCATCCCCCACCACCTTTTTGCACTAAAAAGACAGCTATTAACTGACTAATCTATCTTCGACCAATGAAGAAGGTGAAGAAACAAAGCAAGTAAGCAATGATGTTAACTGTAGGAATAAATTACTTTTTGGTAGTCAGGTGGAAGAAAAGCCTCTGAGGAAATTTAATCACCACACCCTGCTAGTTATTAAAGGACTGTGTGGAAGCCATGGCTGGGTGACTGCTTATGCAAACTTAGGAAAATGTTTATTTCATAAAAAAGATTAAACAAAAGGTTTCATGACAATGTCTGCTGTATCTAACAGGACTGGACTGTTACACAAAACCTGATCTTGCATCCAGGTAGACTATTGTGTCTGTGTGGAGCAGACAGATTTGTGCATGCACATGCTAACCAAAGGATTCAGCGACAGGGCAAAAAGAAATTACTGTATTTTTTGTTTACAGGCTGTGACAAAAAACAAGCTTAGAAAATAAGTTCTTTTATGGATTGAGGCTTACATGCATGTATACTTACCAGGTAGAGCAGAGTTGCAACTTCTTCTATTTGAAGGATTTGTTGCTTTGTGAACTTTTAAAGGAATACTTTTCATGTGCACCTAAATGAAAAAATTGTAAATTGAGATTTGATCCAAAATACGTATTTTAAAAATGTGGGGCTGTAGGGAAAACCAATCAATAGATATACAAAACTTACAATAAAATTTACAAGTAAAATTCTGGCCGTGAATACCCAGTGAAAATAAGCAAAGCTGCAGAACTCTCGGTTACATTTTTATTGTCCCAGTGAATAGTACTGTTCACATTCTTGAAAAAGATTAGAATTGGGATGTCACATGTAGCTACTGTGATTCATTTAATCTTTTTCTGTCTTTTTCCAACTAAGCATTTTCACAGGGAAAAACAACGATGTCATCAAGTTCTCCTCTCTGCTGAGACTGGGTAATTGAAAGGTTTTGTGCTGATTTGTTGATTAGAAAATTTCAACCAGTTATATTATTAATAAAAGTAGGTTCTCTTGCCATTACTTTGTGGTAATTCATGAGGGAAACAGAAGTACCTCATGACCTGCTTGCAGACCACAGTCAGGGGATGAAGGATCACCCAAACTTCCAGAATACTTAAAAGGAGGACCAGAATTAGACACACCTCTTATTTGAATAAAACAGGACAATATTTTATAGGGAGTTACACTTGTTTGCAACATGATTTTCCTAGTTAGAAGAAATAAACCCAGATGAGAATGAGACAGATTAAATTCTGCCTCTCCACTGTTATGCAGTCTTTCCCTCTACAATTATTGATCCAAATATTAAAAAATCTAGGAAAACCCATACAACCCCACATTAAAATTAGTAAATAACTTCGTTACTTTTTTAATTATCCCGCAGAAAGGCCAAAGCTAGTTGTTGCCATCTTCACTATCTAAGATGCTTGTCATTGTGATGTTTAAGAAAAAGGGCTGAGATCCTCAGTTTGTGCCCAGCTCTGACTCCAGTTTGGATCCGAGTTTAACTAAGCAGAAACAGCCGTGAGTTGCTACTCAAGACTGCCACCTCCTGTCTTAGATCCCTACTCACTGGCTGATAAGTAACCTAATGAGGGTGCTTCTCCTAATACTCCCTTTGCTTGTAAAACTAATTCTATGTAGAAAGAATGTTTCTTCAAAAATAATCAGACACAAATATTTACAGTTACAGGAAGTAGAGCAACTATGCAATATGTTGTATCCGTCTTACGAACATGGATATCCAAAACTATTAGACAATGAAAATTCAAAAAGGAGATTCACTGTTCTGTGTTTTAACAGACAGGCCTATCCATTTTATTATGCACATTAATCAATTGCCAGATAAAAATACATTACTGACACCTGAAATGTGCAACTGCATTTATAAATTGTTGATTAAAGGGAGAAAGATTAAATGGAGAAAGGCAAAAATTGCAAAAAATTGAGAAATTAAAGGACAGTATTGTGCTTTGCACACTTCAGATGTCTGACAGTTCTTTGCTTCTAATCTATTAGGCAACAACCTCGCAGTCTTTTATTCACACCTGAGACTTTCTCTTTATGAGTCTGGCTACTGAAATCCAAGTAAATGCATATTCCTGTGTTATTTTCTAGCTTGAGACCTCACTGTTCTCCTTGTAAGAAAGCATAAAAATTCTCATATGAATGTCTTGACTACACCCAATCTTCACCTGCAATTTACAAAAAAAACCCTAACTTTATTTTCTTTCCTTTTCCTTCTGTTTTGCTATATTTCATCTGAAATACAGGGTAAATAATCTCTGCAAAACTGCTAATTGAAAGTTTTAGATATTTTTCAGTGTAACAAGAGAAGAAGAGTTCTCCTTATTTTAAGCTAGTGGTTCATTCACTTATTTGAGCTATTTCCCCATTTTCACTCTCAATCTTAGTAGTAAGGTTTTTGGCCTTCGTTTAACCAGGGTAGCCTCCAGAGGCCTGCAGTTAAGAATTTCAAGAGCAGTACTCACTAGTTCTCACCTCAATACTGAACATATTATTACTCTTGTGCTATGGCATTAGGAATCCAAAAAAAAAAGGGGGCAAAAAAAGCAAGCACATCATTTTTGAAGCAGGTCTTGGGTTACTTTCATATAATAAAGTTCTTACAACTAAATGGAGTATGTTAAAAAAGTAATTGTGCTGAGTGTCTGCACTGCACGTAAATCAATCAATTTTGCAAACATCCAGCATTTCTGAGAAATCCATTTGGTCTTCATTAAAAACAAAGGCTTTAAAAAAACCCAAGTCTTTTGAAAAAAAAAGCGAGAGGTGCAATTCAAACCATGTAGTAATACCATATATTGACAATCCTTATGCCTGCTAGAAAAGCTACCTAATGAAAGACATGCTCTGAAATGAATCATTTAGTTGAACCTCCCTGGTCTTCAAAGTATTATACAGAGCTCTCCAAGTGTTGCAGGACCAGTATTGTCAGGCAGGAAAGCTTGGAAAACTCTGCAGCACAGCAGCATAGTAGGCTTTCCTGCATCCCACAGAGCAGGCAACCAAGGTACAGAAACAATCACAGAATCATCTAGATTGCTAGGTTGGAAAAGCCCTTGAAGAACATCTAGTCCAACCATTAACCTCACACTGACAGTTCCCAACTACAACAGATCTGTCAGTGCTGGGTCAACCCAACTATTAATCCCCTCCAGGGATGGGGACTCCACCACTGCCCTGGGCAGCCCATTCCAACCCCCACAACCCCTTCTGGAAAGAAATGCTTCCTAATATCCAGTCTAACCGTGCCCTGGCACAGCTTGAGGCCATTCCCTCTTGTACTATTCCTTATTACTTAGTTAAAGAGACTCATCCCCAGCTTTCTGCACCCTCCTTTCAGGGAGTTGTAGAGGGCGATGAGGTCTCCCCTCAGCCTCCTCCAGATGAAACAATCCCAGTTCCCTCAGCCGCTCTTCGTAAGACATGTTCTCCAAACTCTTCAAATGGTGCAGATTTTTCCACCTCCTAACCTCTTGCATGATGCATGCTTGCATGATTGAAACAATCAGGAATGAATCTCTCCAATATCCTTGCATACAGACTATTTACTATGCCCACATGTCCTGCTGCCATGGTGTACTCTGCTCTGAAATTTCTGGTTGCACCTCATCTTCCCTTCAGTCTTTGAAAACTCATAAAATCATAGAATCACAGAATTGTCTGGGTTAGAAAGGACCTTCAAAGATCATCTAGTCCAACACCCCTGCCACAGGGGACACCTTCCACTAGCCCAGGTTGCTCAAAGCCTCATCCAACCTGGCCTTGAACCTTTCCAGGGGAGGGGGCAGCCACAGCTTCTCTGGGCAACCTGCTCCAGTGTCTCACTATCCTCATATTAAATAATTTCTTCCCAATATCTAATCTAAATCTACTTTTTTTTTCAGTTTAAAACCATTGCCCTTTGTCCTGCCACTACAGGCCTTGGTAAAAAGCTTTTATCCACCTTTCTTATAAGTCCCCTTCATATATTGAAAGGCCGCTATCAGGTTTCCCTGGAGCCTTCTCTTCTCCAGGCTGAACAACCCCAACTCTCTCAGCCTTTCTTCATAGGAGAAATGGAAAAACTCACTGCCTTCTAGTTTCTAGTATGCACTGAACATATTTTTTCCTCAGATTAGTTAAAATTACAGATCCTTATAACACACTTCAATGCTACCTTTCATTTACTCTTCCCGCAACTCATCCTCATGTGGAGCTAGACTCCATACATATGTGTGAAACATTGCAGGATGTCATCTCTGTGAAAACTGTACATGAACTGTTAAGTACATAATAATTGTTACAGATCAATGTATCACAATGGGGCGCTGACAATAGCTTTTAATCACAAATTCAATAACCTTATTTGTGGACAATACATGTCCACAAATGCAAGCTAGCTCAATAACAAGTGACTTTGTTTTGTTCGGGTCATACTTTATCACAAAGTCATTACTACAAGTAAATATAGATTAGTTAAATAATACACATAAATTACTCAGGTGTCATGTTCTCTGGCATTTTTCCTTTTCTAAGTATTCCTATTAAAATGAATATAGTAAAGCTATTCTTCAAATCCAATGGCACGTTATAGTATTTTCTTTCTAAACAACAACATTCCATTGCGTTTTTACAGCAATGAAGCATATGCCCATGTAAAAAACAATTTAAAAAAATTTGAAAATGCAGAAAATAGATAAAGAATTGTAAAAAAAAAAAAAAAAGCCATTAATCAATTTTTTAAAAGTAACATTTGCTTGTATGGGACTTAACTTCACAGCAATGAAGGACGAATTGATTTGAAATCATAGTCTTTGAAAATATGAGGTGCAAATAGGCTTCAGCTATCAGAATTCTACCATCAGCAAATAACAAAACACTATTTTGCATATGCTGCAGATGAGTTTTGAAAACTGCATTTATTTTTTAACAAGTCAGTGTTCAAGCTCACAGTATTAAAAAATCAGTGTTGTGGTTAATGCACAGGATTGGGTATCAGATGATTCAGAGTCTGGTCCTGGCTCCGCCTCAGACTTCCCCTATGAGATAATTATCTTTTCAGAGGTGACATCTAATTTTGGATAACCCTGCTCTGCCTACCAGATTTTAATATCTGGAACCCAGTTTTCAGAAAATGGTTTTAATTGACTTCAGCTGGTATAAAAAGAACTCAAAAGCTCTGGAAATCAGAGTCCTGAAACTCTGAATTTCCAGTGGTTGCCATATATATCTCTGCAAAGTGTCCACAAAATGTTACCAGTGACATAAGTGGAGAATTCAGATTTATTAATACTTTGCATCTGCTGCACATGCCTAAACAACTACAAAACATTTAGGACAATGGAGAGCCAGGTCCAGAGCATCCAGAGGCTTACCATGAGTGAGGTGTCCAGTGTCCAACACACCTCATCTGCACATTTCAGTGTTTCAGCTTTGGTCATCAGAAATTAAACTGTTTCAAATAAGAAGCCGTAGCTGAAAAGGCAGATTTTCTTTACTATAAAATTATTTGTGGCCCTTAACTTTCAGGGAAATCAGTGTAAGTATATGCCCTGCAGGGATCTGGACCTCTGTGAAAAAGCATCATCACATATACAGTGATCAAAATGCATCATGATTTACAGTGTCTGAATTCTATAACTTTATTTGATGTTGTGTTTTAAAAATTCTAAATGGCAGATGTGATACACACTAGAAATGCTACATGGAACCGAATTTGAGTTGAATTTAAAAAACAAAGTGACCCTTACAATGTGTTCCTGTGTTTATCTGGAAACGAGTCAACAAAAATAAAAGTTCTTATTCTGTAACCCTGTGACACTAAAGAGGAAAAAAATTTTCTCCACCTCATGAGAAATGTTATTGAAAAATCCCCAACAGTAAAACCATGTCCTCATCACATTTAAACAACCAAATACCTCATTCAGGAATCCTAGTGTAACCTACATGGGATCATACCATCTGTGTGAAGATGTTTTGCATTTATGCCAGTACTTCCAGCTCTGATGACTCAGAATGGGTGGTGCTTACAGGGAGGAGAACCCAGACCCTTTTGTCCTTCACAGAAATCCAGGCCTGCTGAGCACTCTTCTCCAAAGCAGTTAGACACCAGCACTGTCTTTTCTTAGCAGGAAAATAATCCTGCGTAGGCTACCATGACCACACTGCTTCTGGCACCTGAGCGAGGTTGGTTTTGATAACCAAGAAAGTTAGATATTCATGATTTGGTAAAGGTCAGAGTCCCTTAATGTTAACGAGGTAGTCATACAATGTTGGAGGTGTGTCCGTTGAGGGTTTATCTGCTCTTTAAACCATGATCTGTTTAGAAGTGTTCAGACTTCCTGAATGTTTTTAATCTACTGTATCTACTGAATGATTTTATTTTACTGTATCCAGTATATACTGGATACATATACTGATTCATAAATCCAGCAAATGATACGGAGCTAAGAGACACTTTCTGTGAATATTTCTAATCTTCTATTTTTGGTAATAATTCTGAGACAAAGGAAAAATGCCTCAATAAGAAACAAACAGATTAATGAAGATAAAAGATTAATACTAATACTTAGGTAGAATGTCCTTCCCCTGCTCTGCCAAAACAACATTGGAACCAGCCTCATTAACATAGGAACTGGCCTCAGTTTCCCCAGCCAGCCCAGAGCTGGCATGTGCAAATCCTGTACACCTACACTGAGAGAGTGGGCTCCTTAGGAACTGGTGCTAAGAAACACCCTGTTTGCTGTTCTGTGTGTGAGATGTCATCTGCTCCTCCCAGACTCTCCTTTCTCTGCTACACTGAGCAGAGCTGTAGGACAGCTGTCTCAGTAACTTATTTTCCCTTTCTGTTCTGAGCATTTCCTGTCTCTGTATGGTTTCTCTATGCTTGCACACTAGGATAAGCATGGAGCAATTAATTGGCAAGTTCATAAAAGTCTATTAAGCTCTGTATAAGATAGTGGTAGTACTTTACCTGATAAACTTCAGCACTCTGCTGTCATCATACTTTTATTATCTTCTATCATGAAGACTTGTTCTCTCACAAAAGTCACAGCAAGTCACCACACCTTCTTCTATTAGGAAACGGTGGGTAGTTTTCTCCATGGCTTTACGAGCAGCAGTGAGTGGACACTAGCTTTTTTGGAAGAGAAATCTTCTATTTACACAGTATTATGCAAAGGTTACTTTTCAACTGACTGCAAAAAACCCAAGTTATGGAGTATATATACAAAATTACCATGAAAATAGAAAGAAAATTATTTTCTTCTGTTAGCTTATTTCTTTACAACCTTCTAAGCAAGCTGCACTAACTAGAATATACACAGAATGGAATATGTGCAATATATACACAAAGAAGATAATTCAAAGGTGTATGGCACCCTGTATTTTCACTCATCAATTCACTAATTTTTAAGCTTTTCCACTTCAAGATTTCTTTGCATCATATGACTGACCTACAAAAGAAATACCAATGCCTGTGTGTTTTGGGAGTAGTTAAATTAAATCTCTGCAGCTGTAATTTATTGATAAGTACACAATGCACTGTAATATTAGCACAGTTCACGAACTTCACAAATACAGACTCTCTGCAGGATCTCTGGGGTGTTACGCTGTTCCTCAACACCACTCATGGGAACAACAGATCTTCTCCACTCACATCCCAGTGGCTGTACTGTCATGGAGAAGACATTCTCTGTTACCCTGCTTGCAGCAAATGACACAGACAAGTACAGATCACAACAAAACTTCCTTCCATTACTAACGAGGTTGCTACCATGCTCTGCAACTATTCTTCCTACAGACACTGCTTTTATTTTTTTTCCTTTAGGACAAGAAGTAATATCTCAGTTCAACTAAACTAGTAAAATAAGTATTAAAATAGTTTTCCATTCAAACCACATTTTATTTCCCTTCCCACTTTGTACATGACCTTTAATAAAACACCACAATCTTTTAAGGCTATTCAACAACTGACAGCAATAGTTGGTAGCAAGAACAGCAATGGATTTACCGACTATACCGTGCAGTACATAAGTTCCTCCTTAACAGGCCTCCTTCCAATACAGAACTTGCAACCCTTTGATATGTAATCTTTTATGCTACGATAGAAGCAGGAAATTAACTATTTATTTTGCAGTGATTGGCAGACTTCAGTATCACTATGACTTGAGTGACACTGTAATTTCTGACTGCAGTTCTCAAACTAACCCTTTGTCATACAGTGTTTTCTTTAATTTATAGTCTAAATCCCTGATAGGAAAAGGCTCATCATAAAAGTTACAGGGGATGTATATTAATGTATTAAAATAAAAATCTTAACCATATATAAGGATCTAGTGAATATCTAATATCAGAAAAGTTAGTGAAGGCAGTTTGCTCTTTAGTTGGCTCTTTTTTTCTTCAGGTCTGCCAAATTAAAAAACACAGTTTGCTTCAGAGCAGAGTAAATTTTGTCATCGCAGTACATGAGGAGGCATAGCTGAAGCATTCTGTCTGACAAGTCAACAGATGATCTGGACCCAAAATTAAATATTTCTCATTCAGAGACTGCAGATGCTTTATTCATGAGCATTAGTATGATACAGCATGGTACCATATCCAGCTTATTGAAACTAAGTCACGGGCAGGTTAAGTGATGCGTCCAGAATTATCCAGCAAGTCTAACAATAGAGTAGTAAACAGGGTGCAGTTCCCTTGTCTGAACCCTCTATGCTGGGTTCAACAAGCAGAGTGATTTCAGATATACAGATTAATTAATTTTTCTGGACAAAAAGCAGGCTTTTAAGGCAATTGCTTTATACATCTGGCTTCACCCAGCAATTTAAACTGTTTACTTGTATAAATAACAAATAATATCAAATGCCATGCCCTGAAAAATAGATTAAAATATGAGTGTTAAACACATATATATTAGAAAGCAATTCATACCCAGGTAAAGCTGTTACTGCTCCAGAGTGACCAGGATGTCCTTCCATTATAGCTGCATGGCACTGGATCAGTCCATGTTTATTTGCTCAGCCTCTTCATCCTGCTAAGTAATGCCCTGCTTCTCATTCTCAATATCTGGATGTGATTAATGTTAAAAAAAAAAACCAAACCAAACAAATATTATGGTTTATATTCTGGTATTTAAAAAATTTCTGATTGTTCCCCTTAGTCTGCAGAATTCAAGGCAGAAAAACCATTACAACCACCATTATTTATATGCAACTCATATAACTATGCAAAAAGCTTGCACTTATAGCTTATATCGTTTCTGCTATGCCTGATTGTAACAGGCCGTTCATTGATAGTGGATTGACATAGCTCATGGCACAGAAGTAAAAAGGGGGGGT
>NW_020799097.1:122890314-122914885 GCF_003259725.1 Athene cunicularia | reverse complement strand
CCCGGCATTTTGCTGATTTACCGTGAACATAGTCTCTGCGTGACCTGAGCAAGTCTAGCAACGAGTATTTATCCAAAAACGCCGATTTTAAAAAAAATTCTGAATGAGTGCATTATACATCGAGCAAACAGGGATGTGTCCCTCTTGAATATTTTTCGTTTTAGGGGAAGGATGTGGTTCTGTGTTATTTGATTGGGTTTTTTTTTTTTGTAGCTACTAGTCAAAATGGAGCGTCGTCCTTTTGTTAATACCTTCCTGATCAGCATCATACTCAGAATTAGCATTTTTTAAATCAAGATAGCCCCAAAGATGTTCTCCCCATCCTTTCACCTTTTCTGCCTTCCCTGAGCATGCAGGCACCTACTAGAAAGGCATCCTTTTGTCGGTGGTACGCAAGCTGTGAGGCGCCTCGACAGGAAGTGAAAAAGATAACCATTTTATAGCAAAAAGATGTTGTAGGTGGCTATTTCCTCTCGGTAATTTTGTTTAGATATCTAGGGTTTCCCCTAGTAAAATACGATGTGAAGAGTTAACACAGCTGACAGCATGTAAAGATCTAATGGCAAAAAAAAAATATTTTTTTTTTTTAATAAACACTTGGAAGAAAGAAGTTGAATTTTTTAAAAGCCAAAGAGGGAATAGTTGAGACAAAGGATGTCATTGTTAGAGAATCAGCATCCTGAATTAGAGGGTTTTCCAATAAGCATCTGAGATTATTAGAATGGTTCAGAAGGAAGAAGTCATATTTGACAGTTCTGATGTCATCTTGTTTTACCTGCTATAGCAAAAATTATCTTTAATAGGGCTGGGGTCCAGAGCCTTTGGGCACTTTCTACACTGTCATTTAGAAAAAGGAAAGTTAAAAGGCATTTATCATTTTCTCGTTACAAAGGGATGTGGAAGCTTTTTTGTTGGTGTTTATTGTTTAATATTCTTACTATCAGACCTGTATACAAAAAAAAAGTTAAGCTTCAACCTTTAGTGTGGTCCTTTAGGTAGCAATAAATCACTGATTTGTAAAATATTTGGTATATTGGTTGTGACAGCAGTGTTGTGCTTTGACTAGACTCAGTAAGGTGTGAGGCAGAGGGTAGAAGCCATTATTTTTGCCCAATTTCCCAAGCTGGTTTTGCAACACAGATTTTGTACCACCTGTGTGTGCTTTTAAATCAAGAGATGTCTTGGAATGATAACATTTTCTTCCTCTGTGAGTTGTACCAGCAAGATATAAATAACTATAATAATGGAAGGTGCCTTTATAGTGCTGTTGCATTTCTGAGAGGAGGGGCCTGTGTCACTTCAGCTTGTGTTGCTTTGGGTTATGTTCGACCTCTGAGCAGAGTAAGGTGCATATGGGAGTACCCTGGCCACAGAGTTCATTGTGTGGGAGAGCAAAGTATCAAGAAATAACTGTTAAATCAGTAAACCCACAATAATTAGGTTGAATTTGGATAATTAAACTAGAATTGATATAATTAAACTGGAAGAATATTCAATTCAGTAAATCTTTCAAGCCTCAACTGTGTACTATCAAGTAGTATTGTCAAACCAGTACTTTTATAATAATATCTTTTCTGTATGACAAAGAAGGAATGCTTTGTCAGAGTGATTTCTGATACGTTAAGATATGTCATACTTAAAACCATGATTGAAATTAAATCTCTTGCCAAGTGCCAGAAATATTACACAAAAATTGGAGAATATCTTTAGAAAAATCAGATGTGATTTTAACTTTAGGCTCGTCTTTGAAATTTACTGTTTATGCTGCAGTAGGACTTTTCATGTATCTGTCTGCAAGCAATCTTTAAGGAAGAGGTGACTAGAAGGAAGTTCTTTCAACACATAGTGTAGCAGAGAGGCAGGCAATGGCAGCTCAGAGGACTAAAGTGTTAGAGATGGATTTTCTTATTGGTGTAGGACAAACAGTAAGTTACTTAGTGGCCTGTAAAATCGCTCTAATGTTATTTAGGGTGTGTGTTTGAGAGTTGCATCAATGGAAAGAGTCAAGCACAGAGACCTGATAAGAATATTAGTATGCATTTCAAAACTTGTCATGTGAGCTGTTTGTGAGCTTCCTCATTCTTTGTGTTTGAAAGAACACTTATACGTACAAGTTCTTACTGTTTGATGACTCAGTAGGAAGTGAAAGAGTTGGTATAAGCCACAATGAAATGGAGAAGAAACTATATATGGTAACACTCTTACATATATGGTCTTGTACACAGGCAAGCTAAATGGCTATTCTTAAAACATTCTGAATTTATAGCAAATGCGTGCAAAAGGGGATGATGAAGTCTTGGCTTCCTTAGAGATGTGTGTATTCATTGAGTGTTGGTGTTATTGTTCAATATATGGTGTATACTAAGCATTGTACTGAAGTTATTTTACAGTTGTTCCAAGGAGTGTGCACCCTAAGAGATGGAAGAGGAACAAGCATATTATACTTAAATTTTGCTAGAGAGTTTCAAATTGAGAATGGCAGGAACAGTGAGTATTTAATGTCTGGCACTAGAAAAGAGAAGCTGATTATATTCCAGACTACTGCAGTTCATAATGTTTAACTGAAGATTTTGCAGTTTCTCCTGTAAAGGATGGGAGGAAGAAGTATCTTCTGATTCTTGTACCCCTTCAAAAATCTAAAATTGTCCAGAATCTATTATTATATACACCTGTGTTTCTTACCTGTTGGTAGTTTTACCAAGTCTGGTTCTTCAGCTATAATATCCAATGTTATGTCTTCACAAACCTACCAAGCCAGCTGAATATTCAGTGTTGTCAGGGAGAGTACTATGGTGGGGATGCTCTCATTGATGGGGAAGCTGATGTACAAGGCTGACTTGTTCTCATCTTCACCAAATTTTCATGTAGTCTGGAAGGGAAAATTTCAAATTTGAAGTGGAGAAGGGAATTAAAATTCTACTCCTTCTGTCTACTGCTGAGTTTGCTAACCTTAAAAATGCTGGTTTTTAAGGCTCTCTGTTCTGGCCTAGAAGAGATAGGGAACAGACTGTGAATGTCCAAGATTAATCTTGCTCATTGTATTTCACATAGTTTAAATCTGGTTTTGATTGTGGTTTTGGCTGAATGGAGAAATGACAATTTGTTTTTAAAATCTAGGAATTTTCAGCACTGTTAACTTCCCAGGAAGGTGTGTCAAGGTCTTAACACAGAAAGGGAGTGGAAATTACTATTATGGTTTAGATAGTAAGAACTTAGAGAAGTATTTTTGTAGGTCAGCATAGTTGTATGTGATTTTGAGAGGTATTTCTAAGGTTGTCCAAAAGGTGCTTACTGATTTTGTGCAGTAGTTGTTTTGGATGCATATCTCAGTGGTTGCTATAGAAATCACAGGATTTATTTGCCCAGTCAGCAGGATTTAAAAGTGTGGGTAGCAAAGCTTCTTGAGGGATGCTCCAGTAGTCTGAATTGTAGAGATTCACTTAGATGTTACCGGTGGTGTTACTTCTGTTGATCTGGTGGGGAAGCTGCTTCATGCCAGGGAAAGAAAAGGAGGAAAAGCTGTAGGCAGATGGATGAGCGTAAAGGTGCATGGGCTACCTGGAGGTGCTTATGGTTGTACTTGAAACAGTTCATGGAAGCCTGAGCTGGAGGATGGGATCGTATGGGATGTTTTATAGAACTAACTTCTAGCTTCACCAGGTCCTGCACAATGAAATTTATAACAAGCATACCTAAATGTTGTTGTAACAACAAAAATCATGTGATTGCCCTGATTGCAGTAATTTGCTAAGTCTGGAAGGCAGCTTGTTTCATTTTTTGAAATTTAGACTTGGCTCAGTCCTTCAAAATGTGTTTATATGTATGTTTCTTCTGGTATAAAACTTCTGGTAGTCTCCTGGTGTATTCAGGTAGTGTGATCCAGAAATGCTTGTGGCTACTCTTTGCTTTCTCATAGCAGCACTGCATTCTTGAATACACAGATAAGATCTGCATAACTCCTAGGTACTCCTAGCCTTAATATAAGCAAGAGTTGATAAGTACTTGCCTTTTCGGAGAACTGGATTGAAGTAGCATGAGGGAAATAAGTTGAATACACAGTGTCATTCTTCAGGTATTCCAAACAGCTCTGCCTTTGGACACAGCAATCACTGAATGGGTGACAGAAAGTGGGGTCACAAAAAGCAAAGAAAAATTCCTTTCCCCCCTGTATTATCCCAACTTTAATTAAAATATCTCTTGGCTCTTTCCCTAACTGGCTTTATAAATTTCTTTCCAAATCCGGTGCCCTTTTTACTGCAGTAAGGCAAATAATTTAGAGCAACAGAAAGTGACTTTTTATGTTACTGTTAGTGTAATGGCAGAATTCCCCTCAGCAGCAATTAGCTGTAGTTTTTCCTGTGATAATTGTTTCAGTGGCAGTCTTCAGACCTCACTTCAGAAAACTCAGTGAACGTTTTGGAAATTCTAGCAGATGTCTTTTAATACAAGCTGAAATGGATAATTAAGCTTTGGAACAGGGTCCCAAAGAGGCTGTAAATGTCCTTGGAGGCTTCCAACACCCAACTAACTGGTCGAAGCCTGAAGTAACCTGGTGTGAATTCAGTGTTGAATACTTTGAGCCAAAGGTTGGACAAGACGGCTCCTGAGGTTCCCTCCAACCGGAATGATTCCGTGATGCAGTGTTACCACTGTTACACCTAGATAGTTGAGTGATTTTTGCGGATGAAAATGTGTAATGTTTAGTTTGGGACTGCAGGATGCTGTTCTGGCATGCTGATGTAGTGCAGTACGCTAAGTGTGCATCAAAAAGAGAAGCCTGCTCTGTATGAACTGCAGGTAGAACATCAGAGTAGCATAGCCAAAGAGCATAATTTGCTGATCCCCATGATCTAAAATTGTAACTTCTTACTGGCACATTTGAAATTCTCGTTTTACAGCTGAGCTTCCTCTAGTGATTTTTTTTTTTTTTTTTCTTCTGCTCAGTTAATTCTCACTGTTTTCTTAGTGTATATACTATCTTAAGGACCCAGTGATACAAAGCTTCCTTTTGTACATATTTGGGTAACAAACAACTCTTTCAGAGTATCCTGTTTGGTGTGAACTACCAATGTTCTGGTTTTGGTTATGCTGTTGGTTTTAGAAGTGCTTACTGCAGAATAATATCTTTATCCTTAAAAGAAACTCTGAAAATTATGAAACTGAGAAATCCGTCGGAGTTGCACAGCTTATCTGCTAATTCACTGTTAAACACTTTTTATAACAGCATAACACCTGAATTCACAAGGTTTTGTTTTTTTCTGGTGTGTAATTTGTTATGCTACTGTGTGCCCTAATTGGAGAGGTGGTTTAATTTGGTCTCATTGGGTACTCATTATAAGGTGATCCATTACAAAATGATGGGTTTCAGGTTGCTAGAGAGTTTTTTTTTTTTTATAGAGTGACAGAAATCCAGATTAAAACACTGGACTCTTTTACATCTCTCAACACACTTAGCTGTTTTAATACTGTTTACGAAAAAATCTGACATTCTGGAATATATTTTAATTAAGTTTTACAGATCTATGCATCATCTGAAAAGTGTAAAATTGATTTGGAAATATAAATCCAATTGGTTTCCAGTGGGACACATGCTTTTAATTTTTTTACCCCAAACCAGGTTTCTGTTAGTAACCAAAAGTAATGCATATTCTAATAAAATTATTTATTCCTTTTCAGTTTGTGAAATGTGGCTATGCAGGCTCAAATTTTCCAGAGCACATTTTTCCAGCATTGGTTGGAAGACCTATTATAAGATCAACTGCTAAAGTGGGAAACATTGAAATCAAGGTAAATTTTTTTCATTATTATAACTTTCTAACAGATAAAAATAATTAGGGCAGCTCTTGACTTACGTAATGGCTGGAAATTATATTTTCCTTAATTCCCCTTTATGCTCTTTCGGTATCTCTTGATTCGTTTCTGTATTGGGTTTTAGCTTGTCACAAACTACAAAGTTATTAAGAGGGTAATCTAAAGCACTGAAGGCCTTTAGATAGTAAAACTGAGGAGGCAGCAGGTAGGGCTCAAGGGGTTCTGGGCAAAAAGCGACTTCAAATGCCAATATGTAAACAGTGTCAAGTTTAGAAGGCAGAAATCAGAAGTGGTTGATGTTTGTCACCGAGCTGTGCTGTGGGTTTCTGAGACAATGCTGAAGAGCTGCTGGAGCTTCCAGGTCTTTCTATACTGTTTGCTTTCTACTCAGAGTTGATCATCTGTGATCTTGTATGAGATGTTTAACCTTGGTTGTGTTTGCATTTCATTGTTTCTATTGTTTTTGTTTTCTTTCCTTTTTGCTGTTGGTAGACGTAGGTACTCCGCACCAGATAGAGATGTAGGGGCTGTGTCCAGGCTGCTTCATCTTGGGACGTTATTCCAAGCTTGGAATGATGGGGAACCACTGTTTGAGAATCTTTTCCTGAAGTCTGGGGAGCTATCATTTCTCATTTTATTTTGTAATTACAGACTAATGCTTCAGATGTTAGTAGTTGCTTCTGCACTACAGGCTTCGGTAAATGTCTTGGCCCTGGTGTGGTCACATCCTCCCTTTTTGCTTCTAGCCACACATTCTCACCTTGTGCTAGTCATACTGCTTGTGCAGTCCTGTGGTGAGCCGCTTTAGTGAGCTGATCCAGCTGAAGAAGAGTGATTTCTTTGTCAGGTAAAGTTTTGACTGCCTTAAAAGACAGTTGTGCAAGCTGCAGTTTGAGAGGAAGGCAAAAGCAGGAACTTGAGGGAGAAACAGGAGGTGATGCAGAGCTGTGGAAGCCCTCTTTTAGGCCAGTGAAGGTCAAGTAGAACAACTGTGTACAGGCTTTCAGTTTTGCCTGCCTTGTTGCTTCTGAGCAGCAGCTTAGTAAAATGAAAAAAAAAAACAAAACCAAACCCCAAACCTACCATCTGCCCAGTCCTCCTTATTTTCAGAACCCTGTGGGTGACAAGGACAACTTCAGTTATCTGATTTCTGATGCTGCCTGTAAAAAGTTAGTATTATCAGCAGAAGGCCGTACTAGGAAATCAAGAGGACAGAAGACATCAGACCTTTCTAAAATGTGCTTTTTTTAAAAAAATAACTGATACAGCTAGGATACTGTATTGAAAGGATGGAGATCTTTCCCTTTCAGAGTAGACAGGAAGTTTTTTAAGGAGTGGGAAAACATCTTCCATTCTCTTGTAAGACTTTGAGAGGTGTTTCTTCAGATATCTGCTTGAACTTAATGTGACAATTTCTTCAAGGAGGTCCTGGTACAGTTTTATGAAAGTTGTGCGGTGATTTACAAGTCTTAAGTCCAAGAAAAATTCTCTTGCATGGAATCTCATTGTTGAAGTCATGTTTTCTTTCCAGCTGATCTGATACAGCCTGTCCTGCCAGTTTTGGTATCCTCTGATTATCTGATAACTTAGTTTAATATCATTACAGATGACAGTGTTGAATTGGAAAGATAGGAGGTAGAAGTAATTGCTATGAGATCAGTATCAAAGTACCAGTAAACTATAATTTCGCATGCACTGCCCGTCTTCTGCTTGAGCATGGATCACATGAGTGTATCTTAGAGAGTATAAACGATGTGTCTAGATTCTTCTAGAAATTTTATAGCGTCTGCCTGTAATAGTTTGTCACTCTTTCTTAAGGAAACTGTATCAAGAGAAGAAATCCGTGCTACAGATACCCAAAGTATCCCAGTAGGATAATACAGTAGGAAGACTTGTTAAGTATGAGTGCTGTTTTTCTATGTGAGCTTATTGAAGATTTCCTAAAAAAATGTATTTTAGCAGATGAGTCTTATGCCAAAATTTAATTCTAGCCATTCACGGCAAGTTCTTACGGGATCAGTTTAAAACTGAGTAAAGGAAGCTGGCAAGAAGATTATCAGTTTAACTTTTCAAAACTATTCAGAAAAGCTGTCATTCCTGTGAAATTCAGATACTGTGAAGAGAGTCTGGAAGCTGGTCAAAACAGTGGTTATCATCCATCTATTGAGTTACTGGTTTCACGTTGCTTTGTTCACGTTTCCCTTCTGAATTCACATTTTGGCCAGCAGCAGGGACACAGGTTTTTTCCCCTATTTGGAGTCGCAAGTTAAGTCATAGACACAAAAGTTCAGTTCTTACGGGGATTATTTTGTTTAAAATTGCAACCTTAAAGCTCTGAATCCATAAGCATAGATGCTGCTCTTAGCTTTTACTGATTTACTAATCTTTGCAGCAGGTTTTGTGGTTAATAACCATCTTAGGAAGGCAGGACTGATGAGTAGCTTTGACTACTTTAAAACGATTAGGATTTTAGGGCAGATCAGACCCAGTGACCTGCTGGGCCATAGTCCATGTCCTACAGTTCTGCTCAGTTTCTGCCAAAGACAGCCTGGATAAGGTAATTCTCTGGATTTGAAGTGAGGAAGAGGGCCACGCTCTGACCAGCCTCTTTGGTAGGGCAAAGGCAGCTGCCAGAAAATCTATGCTCTTTTCCTTTGACGCAGTTTGCAGAATAAGTAGAATTGCCCTCTGGGACCTGATATTTATTTTACAGCTTTTGACAGCTTAGGTGACTCAAAGTGAATTTAATGGAAGGAGGAAAAATATCTCAATAATCACAGAAATGGCTTTACTGTAATGTTGGACAGTGTTTGTGCACGTACACTTCAAATATTTCACAATGCTTCCTGGCTGCTTTAATTATCTTATCTTTCTATCTCCATGGCTTGCTATAGGGAAAGAGCTTTGAGACACTGCTCTTACTACTGCACTTCATGATTGCTTGTTTCCATTCTGAGAGTAGATGCTATAATTGAAGTAAATATCTTGTGCGATTCCTTTTGGGTATTTTCTCCATGATAATATGAACAGATTAGCCTGCTTATAGGTGAATGCTTTTATGTTATAGTTTTCAGTTCTTGGGTATTTAAAGCAGATTTTTTAAAACAAGATTTAAATTTAGCGTTTGTCAGAGCTAGTTGTGGTCAAATGCCTTGAGTCTTGTCTAGTTCAGACAAACACCTTGCCCGGGGTAGAACTCCAGTGTTACAGAATATTTATGCACAGAATCCTATTTATGAGAAATAGGCATATATATATTGATCTTGTTTGCGACGTAAGATACATAAACATGACATGCTGCTGACATGTAGCAATAGCTTCCTTTAAAGACATTTTAATCTGAGATCTCAGAATGTTAGTTTGGCCTTAACTAAACTAACTCAGATCATTTCCTGCTGTGCGTGCATCTCTTTCAGCCTATTTCTACTGTGTACTTAAAATAATTTGAGAATTTCATTTAGGCCTTTTCTGACTTTCTTGCTTCTACCTTCTTTCTTCACCTTTCTTGACCTGTTGAAGTAGAATAACAAAAAGATGGTAAGTGAGGTGCCCCTGTGCTGTTTGTTTGCCATTTTTGCTTGATGGGACCTAGTAGCTGTTATGTTATTTTTTGATGCTATTCATTGTTTTGTCTTGTCCTACATTTTACATTTGAATACATACTTATTTTGGACGTTGTTCATTGCTTTGGTTTACTAGCAACTAATTCATGACAATATATTATGTATTGCTTCTAAATGCTACCTAGCCGTAGTTTTGCAAGATGTAAGAATAACTCCTAAAGAGCAACGTAAACTCAGCACCTTTAACAGTTGAAATTGCTGCATTTAACCGTACAAACCCAGAGCTTGAATAAACTTTCAGATTTCAGTTGGACAAATATTACTGAGTACCAAAGTGGTGGAAACACTGAATGTCATGGTAGGGGTTCCTCTGCAAATTCAGTTGTGCTGTCGTCCTTCCTCTTCACCTGCCAAGTGCGCGTTTGTTAGTGTGCTCTTGAGAACAACTGTTCTGCCCTTTAGCTTTGTTTTAAAAGGATGTGAAAGTTTTGTGCAACTTTCATTGCACATTTGAATAGCAGCTTTTCCTGGGCTTTGTCCTGTTTGGGAGCATAGAGCCTCAACAACGTATAAAAAAGGCTTTTTATTCTTCTAACTGGTGGAGTTTCTGTTGTCTTAAATTCTCAGGTGTAACATGGTTGCATGGTGGAGTTTTCATAGTATGGTTTCACTTGAATACATTTGATTTAAAATGTTAGTCTTGACTTCTGTCTTCTGTGCAGTGATGATCTATGCAAGGGAAAACAAAACCTTATCAGGGAGAGGGGTTGGAAGAGGAATGGTTTGATTTAAACTGTTTTCAACTAACTTCCTTCTTATGTAGTCAACAGTAATTGTTTAGATTGCTTCTTTAAAAACGCATTATAAACCAGATGCTGGATTTTTCATTGTGCATTTTATTTTTCCCCTAATATTGAACAGTAGGTTGAGTAATCCTCACTTCAGAGTTTTCTGTGCCACAGTAACTGCAAACTGCGGTGGCATGTTTTTGTATGAAGCAGCTGGGTTTTTTTTTCAATGAAATGAATATATGCTAGTATGGAAACAGTGCTATTGGTAATTAGAAATGTGTTTTTGTAGGCTAAATGTGAGCAAGTGAGTTGAGGCTTCTTTAGAAAAGTATGGCAAGTAATAGGGAGCAAAGATAACGTTGCTGTGCATGCTTCCTCTGGGAAGAACGTGGGAAAGGAGAAGATACGATGCTACTAATTTGAATGTGCGGTGTTTGCATAATTAACTTTATTAAACAGATTGCTTAATCAGTGTGAAATGACTATACAAACTATGCATTAGTTGGTTGTATTTGTGTAAGAATGCGTTACTGTGGTTTTGGGCTTGGGACTTTTGACATGGAACAGACGAGAGGATATTTTATATTTAGATGTGTCTTTTCACACTCTACTGACATAGGCAATATGTAAACCATTGTTTCTTTTAATGTCTAGTGTGGAACTTCTGATCTCTTATTTGCTTTTGCTACTGTTCGGTATGCTTATTCACCACTCATTATTCCTGTTTTGGTATTGTGCACAGAAGTTTGCAACATGCATGGAAAAATATTCTGCCAATCCCACCTACTACCCTTATGTGCTATTTTGCGTCTCAGCCTTTTGAAATGAGTATTTGATAAGAGAATTTTGGAGGTGTCAGTGGAGAAACATCTGTACTTACAAAGGTCTTTTGGTATCTGGCTGTAGCAGGGTTTATTAGTTTGTTTAAGGTTAATTGGAGAATAGAATTGACAAAGTTTTGTTTTGGAAAAAGTTTGGGATGGGTAAAAACCAAATTTAAATACTACATTCAGTATATTCCACTTTTCTCCTAAGTACCTGAAAATGATTCTAAAATATGGGCATTGTTTAAGAACACAGTTGGACACAGGCTGGAGCAGTTCACTGTCATTCTTGAGGATTTTGGTGTGTGGAGAACTTTGCAAGCACTAACATGTTTCTATATTGAAATTTTACAGGATCTCATGGTTGGTGATGAAGCAAGTGAATTACGCTCAATGCTGGAAGTGAATTATCCAATGGAGAATGGGATAGTTCGGAACTGGGATGATATGAAGCACCTCTGGGATTACACATTTGGACCAGAAAAACTTAATATTGACACAAAAAATTGTAAAATACTACTGACAGAACCTCCTATGAATCCAACTAAAAATAGGGAGAAGATTGTGGAGGTATGTCTGTCTAGTAGAAACTGATATATACTGTCATTGAAGCATTGTAAAGAGTTTTTAACCTCCTGAAACACCTGGTAACTAATGGCTTGAAGCAAAGCAGTTCCGTTTTCTAACCAAAACTTATCCTCAGCCATAGTCATGAAGGCTACTGCGGTTAAATTCAAACAAGCTGACTTTGTTCAAAAGCTATATGCAGGCTTCTTGTCTCAAGTCCTATCACTTGTAAGACACAGGATCGGAAATACATGTTTATCTTCATGTATCCAAGACATACTGGTTACTAGCTGTTGGATGAATGTTAATTACTTAAAATGACTTGGACTCCTGTAAGCCAGTAACGCCTCAGAGGAGATTGAGGCTTGAGCAAGGTGGTGCTTACCAGATGGAGCAGTGGTGTTGGAGGTAGCAGAGACAAAGGTGTGATTACAACCAATTCACTAATCTTTGATTAATGCTCGGGATTATTAATGAAAGCCTTCAAAGAAGGAGGGCATAGTTCTTGGATCCTTGGTCTCACAGTGCTGCCATAGGCAATCTAAGCTCCATCTGAACTTTTTGTTAATGTAGGTTGTCACATGCATGTTGTTTAGCCCTAGTACTGTGTGACACATACTCAGCCTTGAAGAGCAGTGAAGTTTGATGGGAACAAAAAGTTTTGTTTCCTGTTTTGTTTTTGTTCTCAAGCATCATAGGTACTTTCAATTAATCAAAGTATTCAGTGTAATTTATAAAATGTGTTGTTAGAGTAGCTGATAGGGCAGGAAAAATGGATTCTAAGTCTAAAACCATATCCATTTATCAGAACTTCAAATATGAAAGCTTGTGTGTATATATATTTTTTTTCCCCCTCCAAAATCTGTTGCTTAGTCTAATAAGAATTTACCTTTATCATCATCTGCTGATCCTTCCTTTAAAAATCATTTTGTTGTCACAGCTACAGTAGTGCTTTCTGCAATGTGTCAGTGAATCTATTTGTGCTAATCTTTTCTTTCAGTGACTTGGGAGCAAGTGAAATATAGCAAAGCTGGAAAAACTTAAGTGAAAAAAGTCAATTTGTACAATCTGTATTCAGCATTGCTTAGCAATTGTGGGCATTGGGGACCTATTACCTAAGTATTATGTAATGCAACATTAGTAATACAGTCCATGGTACATCAGTCAGCTGTTGTATGATAGGCATAGCAGATTTTTCTGGGTGGCCTCCATATAGCAGGAATGGTTGAATTGCCTGTTCAGATTTCTTTTGCTTTTCAGCTGTCTACAATAGTGTTCTTGTGTCTGTTTTCCTACTACACAAAAAAGCCTGGGTTTTAGTTATTCTGGGACTGAGTAGTTTTGTACTGTAAATTGAAAAGGCTTGTATGGCTTCTGAAGTCTGATAAAATATTTGTATTGCTCCATTTGCTTTTTTTAAACCCCTCCACAGATTGTAGATACTTAATCATGATCCAGAAGATTAGGGAGACTAGAATCCATTTTTGTAAATTTAAATTTGAGTTAAACAGAAGCTCATTGTTTTTATTAATATTTTGAATGGATTGCAGTGTTATGAAGGCTAGCAATATTTAGTTTTTAACTGCAACCTATTTATACTCCTTCCATTTTTGACATGGACTTTTCCTTATTTTTTTTTTTTTTTTTTTTTTCCTAAAGCCTGCAGTAAATGTAATAATGCCTCTGCATTTTGTGATACAGTGCAGTAGCATTTTAAAAGAAAAGCTTAGTCGTCTGGACCATATCAAGATGATAGATAATTATGTTCCCTGTACTTCATTCTGCTTTCAGTAATTCTATCTCCTTACCCCATCGCTCCATCAAACTCAGCTACACAGTAATAGCAGCAAGTGTTCACAACAGTTGTGTTGTAAAATCTATTTTTTTTTTAAAGTGCTGGGTTTTTTATAGCATGTACAAGACACTGCTTGCTGCTCAGCTTAAATGAGTGTTTGCTGTTTGTTTGTCTCTAGTTATCTGCTGCCTTCTCTTTCTGTAGTACCCTCAGGAGCAGCCAAACAGTAGTGGCATATCATGTAGCTGTAGAGATACTCTAGCACTGTCACTGTTCCTAATCCCAGCCTGGTATTCTGTATTTTTTTTTCCTCCAATTTTTAGTTCTTTCTTTCTATGTCCAATTAGAGCATCACTTTGTAGGTAATCCAAAAGCTGGTGTCACGAGAAGAAGAATCTTTTCAGGAGAACATCCTGCCCAGTGCATCTGTATCCCATGTCAAGGCATTTTTAATGTCAGATAGAACAGATCTAGATATCTTGAAAGAAAGAGTAACACACCACAAAGGCCTGCATATAGGTTATAAAAGGGTTTTGCGATGGCTTCTAGGGTTTAGTGCAACATGTCAAGGCAGTAACTAATGCTATTTGAATATTCATTTTGTTGTATGAAGATGATAATTTAGATTTTTCCTAAATGAGGTTTTTATTCTGTAAGTGCTCGGGTTGTTTGAAAGGCTCATTCATTGGAATAGTGCTGGTTTTAGACAATGCCTACTCAGATGGGATTTCTTATTGAGTTGCTGCCCTTTTCTGGCAGACACTTCTGCTTCTTGTTTCTGAAGGTATTGCGTTATGTGCTAAACCGTGGCCAGTACGGAAGTCACTAGCCAACCCTGTAATGTCTTGCTCATTCTTAGATCCATGCACCTGACTACTGTATTAAATTTACTTTTATACTGGCTGGTTCACACTGGGGGTTTCTAAAGACCCAAACCATGATGCTCTGCAGCTCACTCCCTCTGTGTTCCTTACTGCTTGACTTCTGCTATACTGCGTGCTCACAGCGAATATACCAAGAAAAGTAGCATCAGTCTTCCCAGGAGTTTTGCAGTGTGCTTGATACAGCTGTGAAATCATTGTCTTAGCAAGGATCAGGTTTTTGATATGGGCCAGTCATTTAAAATCATGTTATTTTAAGAGGAGGTTCCTTAAATAGTTTAGAACTCTAAAATTGTCAGACATCAGCTTTTTTTCTTTAAAAATATTTAGGTATCTTTTACTTGAGGTGTGGGAGTTCTTAGGATTTAATTAGTTTCTAATCCTAGAAGTTGCAGAAGTGCTCAGGAGGCTGCAGAATAGCAAAAGCAAAACTTCAGTGTGTGCTGGAATAATTAGAATTCATCTTTTTTTCCTGGTAAAGCATTTTGAGGGGGAAACTGCTGTACAGTATGATTTGTTTACTTGGCCTTTTTTTGTGTTTATAAAGACAAGAAGATCGTATAAACTCTACATCCTTTAATCTTAGACTCTGTTTCTTCACTGAATCTAGTTTAATGGATAGGAGAACCTAGTCTACAAGATGGGCAGTTACTTTTCATGTTTCAGTAAAGAGTTCTGCAAACCTTTTCTGTATGTAACAGAGTTAGCCCTACCCATACTATTTAAATTGTTGTGGATTTTGCACTAATTCTAAAAGTTTGTCATCAGTTGCCCTTTAAAGAAGGGAAGAAGGCAGCCCAGAAGCAGAGAACAACTTGTGACAAAGACCTTATTCTACACTGATATGCATAGAAGTCTGTTTGCTCTTTACTTGACATAGTCTGTAGGGCTTGATGAAGACTAAAAAAAAAAAAAACAACCAAAAAACAAACTCTGAACTTCATAAGATTTAGAGCATACACCTTTAATAAACATCTTGTTCCCCAGTCCCACTTCAGTAATTAAATACTTGGCTGGTCTGCAAGTACTGCCCTCCTGCTCATTAAGCACTTTGGAAAATTGGTAAATCTGTAGAAATTGGTGTGTGGGTTTCTTGTAAGTATATGCTTTCATTGCTAAATGGATGTGGAATATTTCATACGGCTTGTCCTGTGTGAACAGGTAAAGTATAGAACTGAATGTACTACTTACTGCCGTAAAGCCAGTAGGTTTCTAATGTCTCTGTAGAATTGTGTGATGAAATTTACTGGAAAGTGATTTTTATTAGCAGAAATACAGAATTCTACAAATACAGTTTTCAAACATCTGTGGAATTTAAGTCTGTTTTGGAAGTTAATTTTTGCCTTCATCTTACAGGTTATGTTTGAGACATACCAGTTTTCTGGGGTGTATGTAGCCATTCAGGCTGTTCTTACTTTGTATGCTCAAGGTAGGCAAAGATAACTTAAAATCTGTTTAGTTTATAAATGTGTTTCTGAGCCAAAGTATTAATATGGTATTAATGGGTCTTGGACTTTCAGTGCTGTTCTAAGTAAGCTCATCTCTGACTTATGGGTTTGCTTTTTGTTTTGAGGAACTATTGATCGGCACCACTGTTGGTGGTGTTTTCATGAACCAGCTGTGGAGACGTGCTTGTAAATGCAAAAACCTCATTTATGAGAACTGTCATTGTTTCAGGGTGTAGTCTTTGGCTTCAAGTCTTAATGACATGCTTTTGATTTTCTGATAAAGGAAAAATTTATTACCATTAAGTGAATTTCAAGATGATGACTAGGTGACTTTTGCATTATTTTCAGTTCAAGAAAAAGTTGATTTGTTGCTGTAGAAAAACTAGAATAAATGACCCTCAGCCTGAGAAGGAAATTACGGATTCAGAGTTTGATAGAAATTCTACCATTAACTGCAACCCATATAGGATTTTAAGAAGTTACTCATACACATCAGTTCTAATAACATGACTCCTTGCATCTGTTTACTAGTGGCTTGGTGTATTTAGCTGCATATAATGGGACATAAATTTCCTTGACCATCAACATGTCACCATAGTTTCTGTGTCCAAGAGCAAAAGTGTTGGGGTACTAGAAAGGTGGTTCTGTTATGCAAGTCATTAAAAATAGTTAAACTAAAACCACTTTTGCAGACCTGGATATTAATTTTATTTGTTGCCATCTGTGCAATTACTCTTCTTTTTTTCTTCACTTGATTTTTCTTTGGTTTGATTCCTTGTATTTAATTGACTAACATACAGTCTTAAATTCTGCTGTAATTACACGTGTTTTACTGTATAGTGCTCAATTACTTTGTGGATAACAAAATGTACAACAACTTATAGCAATCCAGTGTTTCTACATATTATCATCTAAAACAAAGCTGAAGACCTTTTCAGATATAAAAAAACAAGTGGCACATAAGTAGAACATTTGCTTTTGAGAATTTAAAGAAGCCATTTAAAACATCCTACTCATTTATATTGCATTAAAGATTAAAGTAGTGGCTAAAATTGCATAGAGAGATGTGCAGTGCCTCATTTTGGTGTACCACACTTGTTGCCGCTGTTTAAAACTCTCTTAAAACGAATTGTTGCTTCTCCCTGGAATTCTGTGTGCTTGTGTATCTTTTAAAGGCAAAGGGTTTATATATCAAAACCTAGTTCTAGTTAGGAAATACTTTAGCAATTCCTCACAAAAGTCTTTTGGAGTTAGATGTAGTCCCTCGTGACTATTTCTTTCCTTACTGCGTGCGTCTGATTTTGTGTTTGCATAGCAGTTATTCCAGTTCACTAACAAATCTGAAGACCTGATCACAAAACTGAACCAAGGTGTGTTCTTTGGTTCATTCAAAGCAAATAACCAATTTGTTTGCCTTCTGTTTACAAAGCTTGAGTAAATTACAATAGCCAAACCAATGCACCTTTCCATTACATCTTAAATGTTCCTTCATTATTTTAAGGTCTTTCCTTAAAATACATTTTCTTGCTTGAGTTAGCTTGTGAGAAACTATAAAACTGTTTTCTAATCAACTTTCATCATTAACTCTGCTTCTTAGTTATTTTGTTAGTGAATTAGAAGCTTCTGTTTCTACATGCTTGTATCATCTCAGTCTTGTACACCTTAGAATTTAATGGGTTTATGGTAGATGTTTTTCACTGGTGTGATTTCTTTAGTCTATAAAAGGGGATCTGATTCAGCCTAACGCTGTTTCGGGGGGGTGGGCTGAATTAGATGTGTGCTATATAGTCTAAATATTCTCTACTTTATGAAAGCATTGTTTTGTTTTTTAAATACCAGTCAAAATCAACAAGTCCTTATAATGGTAATAAGGTAAACTTGTGGCCTAAATGCCTCTAGGTTTCTTCAGATTTGAAAAATTAATGTAAGGTTGCACAGAGACAGCTGAATCTGAAGAGGAATTTGTGCCTCAACAAGCTGTTAATCTTAGATATTCTTTTTAGAGTTCAATTTAAGATGTCAGAATACTAGATAAAATTGATGAATAGCAGAGTTATAAGCATCCAGGAAAAAATAGAGGTAATACTTTTTAAAAACTTATATGAAAGCATTTGTTATTATTAAAACCTTAAGTTTAAAATCCAGCTGGATAACAATCATATTTTAAATTGTGACTACTCTTTCCCAAACCGATGACTGCGTAAATAGAGGTTGTCTTAAGATTACAATGAAAAATTCTATCTTAAACTTGCTACTATTTTGCTCTATTTATGAAGGTGCTAATAAAAGTTGGACCTTTTTCTTTTTACCCCTCACATTTTTTTAGGTTTGTTGACTGGTGTTGTTGTGGACTCTGGAGACGGTGTAACTCATATTTGCCCAGTTTATGAAGGTTTCTCTCTCCCTCATCTCACCAGACGGTTAGATATTGCTGGGAGGGATATCACTAGGTACCTCATTAAGGTAAGCTGGAAAGAATTTAAGGTTGAGGCTGGTATCTGTGCTACAGTGATTCAAATGAAAATCCCTTGATAGCAAGAAACCGCTATATGTTTTGCCTTTATCATATTAATAATAAAGAACTCCTATATTCTCTGTATTGCTTCAGTCTGTCCTTATGTTTCCTCATGTAAATCACATGTGATATTATTGATATTATTCAGAGACTTCACATTTTCTTAGTGGCAGTCTTCTAGGAAGGGCTTTTATTCCATATTTGGGAGGGAAAACCTCAAAGTTGGCTTTCTTGATACATAAAATGAAAACTGTATTCTATCAGTTCTACTAATTATTTTCGAAAGGCTTTTTTCTTACAGTGTGGAAAATAACGTAGTGATTCTTCCCTGATTAATAAGTAAGACAGTATGTTTTACCCACTTGTTTGTTGTTTTTTTTTTAAATAAGAGCAGCATTCTGTATTGACAAATCTTATGGTTAAACTGGCATACTGGAGTGTTCTGAAGTGAAGTCCTTAATATAAGAATTATTTTGGTTATCTTTCACCTGTCTTTAATGGTTATACTGAAAGTTGTAAGGATGAAGATGATTTCTGACTTGGAGTAATGCTACTGCCATTCTGCTTTTCTGGTAATAATGTTGATATGCTGTGACAGATTTGACTTAATACTAAATTTGCAGTTAAAGAAGGAAGACAAACTTTTAAAGATACATGTTTGAATGTACCCACCTACTGATAAAGAGATCTGGAGTGTTCTTCTCCTCTACTGCTAACCTGGTATATTCCCTGTAGCTCCTCTTACTGCGAGGATATGCTTTCAACCATTCTGCTGATTTTGAGACTGTTCGCATGATCAAGGAAAAGCTATGTTATGTGGGATACAACATTGAACAGGAGCAGAAACTGGCATTAGAGACCACAGTACTAGTTGAGTCCTACACGGTGAGTGTTTTGAGACAGCTTTTCTTGTCCTGAACTTCATAGGCTTAAATTGAGGTAGCATTTAGCTTTGATTCTTTCAAAACTTTTGTCAGTAGCTCATTTCCCAGACACAGGAGTCTTTAGAATCAGATTACTTGGTCCTGGGAAAACTTTTAAAAGCTGCTTTTTTTTTTTTTTAAAAAAAAAGAGATTTTCCATAAAACTTTGTACTATTTTTGTCATTGTAGATCCTTGAAATTTGAATATAGGAACTTGTAGAGAAAGTGGACTTGCTCTAGCATGTCAGACTGTATTTCAGCTCCATCCCTCTACTAGTGACACATAGGAGACTGATATCTGGTGACAAGAGTGGTAAACTTGCTCTTGGTGGAAACTTCCTGTGATCACACATGGAAGAAAAGAACTTTCAGGAAAACATTACTCTTGCTGTAAGATCTTCTTTTAAATTGATATTAGGACCTGTATTGCAAGGAAATGTTTAGTAGTCAGTATCAATGTATCTGGTCCCTGATGTCTCTAAAGTACATAACAATTGAAGAATTTGTATCTTCTTTCAGTAGTACTGAATGACTTCTTGCAGTGGTGGCAATTATCAACAATTTCCTGTTTTAAAACATCAGGGAACAATGTAGGTCATTTCCTCTTGGTTTGTTTAGTATCCAAGTGGCTAAAAGTAGTCTTCTGATGTTTTTTCTTCTCTAGCTCCCAGATGGCAGGATTATCAAAGTTGGTGGGGAACGGTTTGAGGCACCGGAGGCTCTCTTTCAGCCTCACTTAATCAATGTAGAAGGGGTTGGCGTGGCTGAATTGCTGTTTAACACCATCCAGGCCGCTGACATTGATACCAGGTAAGAGCAGAACATTTAAAATCCTCTTGTCAGAGTGCAGGGGTGACGTGAGAACTGCATTCAAACAAAATAACATCTTTTGCTTTAGATGCCAATATGTGTTCTGCTGGGGAAAGGGGGTGTACTGGGAGTAGGGCTCAGTCTGAGATCTTGGAGTTTAACGGGTTTTCTGGAAACTTGACTGTCATTTGGTTTTCTGGAAACTTGACTGTCATTTGGTATGAATGAGCAACGATAAATTTTAAAAGCACAATATTTTTTTACTTCTGCTTTCTGGGATGCCTGGAAAAGCATGAGCAAGTCTGCCAAACTTGTGCAGTCTGTCTTTGTGTAATGAGCAGTTTTAGATTTGTATTTACTCCCTGTACATACAGGTACCTACTTTTTTTTTTTTTTTTTTTTTTTTTTTTGGTCAGGTCTGAATTTTACAAGCACATTGTGCTGTCTGGAGGGTCTACCATGTACCCTGGGCTGCCTTCACGACTGGAGCGGGAACTTAAACAGCTTTACCTGGAACGAGTTTTGAAAGGAGATGTGGAAAAACTCTCGGTAGGTGCCGAGTTGCTTCTTTATTTGTGTGGGGACGAGGTTTATCCTGAATCCCCACTAGAGGGAACCAAGTAGTCAGAAATGTAACAAGCTGCGAGTGGCTCTCCGTGCAACTTGCAAAATCGCCGCCTCGTTTCATAGAGGTGTGTGGTGTGTGTATACTTGGAATAAAGCCACCTTCTAGTCCGTGCTAATAGCGAGTAATTCCTGAAGTCGTGGATTAGTTTGAATGTAAAATGTGCTAGGGCACAACTTGTAATGTAGATTAAGCGAAGCTAATGAGTTCTTGTGCCTTAAAGTCATCATTGAGCAAAAATTACTTTTCTTTGTGGAAGTTTTGGTTCATGCTGTAAGCGAAATACTCAAAAGAAAGAGGCTAGAGTTCTCACCTTCGAGTGTAATAAATTTCCCCTGTTCGTTGGTGACTGTGATAAGCAGACAACAGCCACACAGACCTTACAGATGTAACACTGCATTGTAATGCTATCTGTGTTTCAAGGAGGAGATATTTAGAGAGAAAATTCCTTTGAGTGGAGTTTCTAATGCTGAACTGAATTGAACTTCCCTGATTATTAATACAGTGTTCTCTAAAGACCTTTTGCAGCTATAGGGAATGAGTCAGTTGTACAGAATGTTTTAAGTCTAAGACAATATTTCACACATAGCTTTGACTGTACTAATTTTTGCTCTTAAAGTTAGAGCTTTAGCATCAAAGAATTTAAGGAAATATTAATTAGCTAAGTTGTTCTAGATTGTGTAAATTTAAAATTGGTTCCATCTGCCCCTCTAAAACTTGGTATAATTCTAAAATATTGTGTGATTTGATGATCTGGTTACTTCTGATAATTTTAGCCATCAAAGCTTAGGAAGTATTTCACTCTTTTACCATGTTCATGAAATGCAAAAATACGGTGTTTAATTTTGTATTCTGACTCCTGGGCTTTTTGTGGATACTCTGAAAGTATAATTTGAGGGAAAGTGTCAATAGCTGTCTCTAATTGCCAGCAAAACCTAGTTATTTTACTTAGGTTGCACAAGCTGGAAGCTCAAGCAGAGCACTGTGCTAACATTTAAGTTTTTTGGTTGCATTTTTCTCACTAGACAGTTTCCATTTCATTGTTCTGGTGGGAAACAATTTTATTTCGAAGGGCTTTTTTTCAGGAATCCTATTAACAGTTTCTTTTCTTTTTCTTAGAAATTTAAGATCCGAATTGAAGACCCACCTCGTCGAAAGCACATGGTGTTTTTGGGTGGCGCGGTTCTAGCAGACATCATGAAAGACAAAGACAACTTCTGGATGACCCGACAAGAATACCAAGAAAAGGGAGTGCGTGTGCTGGAGAAGCTTGGTGTGACTGTTCGATAAATCCCAAAGCTTGTTCCCATCACATGTCTAAAGCTTTTTTTTCTTTCATTGCCAATCCCTGAACTCACTCAGCTACATGCTATGGAAAGGCCTGTCTGTGGCCTTTTGACCCAAAGGTCAGGTTTTGTTCTGGTTTCTTGGGGTAGCTTTTTGTTAAATGTTTCTTAATGTGGCTAAATTTGACTATTAAATTTGACCACTTCCCTGCAAACAAAACAGAGCAAGAGCAGCCTGTCTACTTCATTGTTCCTTCCGAGTAGGCAATTGGGTAATTCTGGTAGGCTTTTTCTTCTGGGTTTATTGCTGTAGTACTGCTAGCTTTTGTCTCTAGTTCACAAGGGGTTGTGTGCCTTTTTTAGCATAAGAAAACCTTTAAACAGGAGTTTTTGCTATTGGATCATTGTGGTGGTTATCTTTGCATTTTTTTGCCTCTCTCTACATTAAGATTATTTTTTTTTTTTCTTTCCTGCAATTAGGAATTTTGATTAAACATTGTTAGAAACTAGTTTAACTAGCTGGAATGGCTTTAACACACCGTTTTGATGTAATGTGGTTCCATATACACTGCTGCCTAAACTGGCTTCTGAGGTGATTTATCCTTAAAGGTGGTGGTGGGGCTTTCATACTGTATTTCTCTGAGTGGACATGTACACAGTTGCCACAAATGGAGAAACACCTGATATTCTGGCAAATGTAAATTTGTGGCCTTATGTGTCTTTTTCTGGCGAGAGGAGACAGGTTTGAGCTGTGTTGCTTTTCTGTTAAGGGATAGTTGGGGGTCAGTCTGACCAAAAATGCCTCTTTTTATACCTAAATTTTGGTACCGTGTTGTCTCAGCATAGGGAGCAAGAATGTTAAATTAGATTTTCTGTAATTGTTGAGAAACTTAGATATGCTGAGACAAGAGCCTCTAAACTTTTGAAGAGATTTAATACTTTCAGAAATGCTTGTGAAAACTGTAGCTATAGATATTAAACCCCCAAAAACTAACTTTTAAAAGTCTGTTTTAAGTGCTTGTATGTACTTCAGAAGCACTTCCATTAAACTTTACAAGTATATTAACCTAGTGCCAAGTAGTTACTGCAAATGGGTATTTCAATGACCAATGTTTATTGCAACAAGCAGATATTTATAAACAACCACTGGCAGTAGGTTATAAAGAATGACCTATATTTGTTCGAGTTAAAAATAACATTGGAATATGAGATGTTGTCGGTTGGTAAATATCCACAATTTGTTTTGTCCAGTCCTGATTTTTGATACTTAATATGGGATGGGAAAGGAAGTGAAAACCAGTGATGAAAATGCTGTTTCCAAAAGTACATTAAAGCTGAGTTGTTCTGAAAAATAGAAGTTGTCACTAGTAATTGTCAGCCACCTTCTCTGAGTATAGTTGCCTGTATTTTTTTTCCTACTAGCAGACTTGTAACTTATCTTTGCAGTAAAATCTGCCTTACATAAAGCATAGCAAAAACTGCTTGCATATGAATGCCTGTTAGACTTAGTTCTGCTTTGATTTTCATGGAAATATTATATCACTTCTTACTGGCTTTCCAAGCCTACCATAACATTTAAGCATAAGGAAGTTAAGATTTGCTTTTTGACTTCCAAACCTTGGAATGTATGAGATACGCTTTCATATACTTGCCATTTGTCTACATCTTTACATTAATAATTGAACCCAGGAACATGGAAATATTAAACCCCCTTGGATTCTTACAATTTTCTTTCTTTCTAAATCAAGAAGGCAAGCTTCCTTTTGGCTGAGCAAGCCGAACAGGCAGAAACCATGTCTGCATTTCTTTAATAACAAGACAGTCGCTATAGTATTGCTAGTAATGACCATTTAATTATAGGTGGGTGGGGTTTTTTGCAGCTATATTTACTCTTAACTTGAACAATATGAATTTACAGGCATGCCGGTCATGCCTCAGTGCATGCACTTAAGCAGTAATTAGATTTTTGGGGACATGAATGTAAGGGGTACTCTGAATTCCTGTAGTCTTCTGAACATTTAATAACGTAAGATTTAAAAATGTTGTGGGCTTGCTTTAGAGCTATGGTTTCTCATGTGACTGTCTCTGGGCTTTTTGGACAGTGTTGAGAATCATGGAAATAAACCAAAGAATGACTTAAAAACCTTTTTTGAATGACAATCTGTCATGTGATTTATCAAATCTAGACCTTGACCCTGCAACCCCTTTTCTAAACCATCTTCTCCCCTGTTCATTGGCTTTGGTTAGGTATGTGCATGTTTGAGTAAAGGTTTTGGAATTTGGCCCTTTCACTAGAGAACTTCACAGCACCATGAGTAATAAATGTCAGTTGATTGTGCAGAATCTTGGGTTTCCATGGAAACCGTGTATATATTAAAAAAAGAAAAAAAGCAACTAGCATTTTAAATTACAGCTATCATGGATTTGGAAGAATGCATACGTAATCCAAATACTGAATGGGATGTTCCAGTTGTGCTCAGTGTGGTTCTCCATGTGTGTGTTTGCACACATGAGACTGTGTGTGTGTTCTCTCAGCTGACAGCTTCAGTATTGCTACGAAAGCAATCTGGTTTTAAAGAGGTTTTTGTTTTTTGGGATTTTTTTGAAGACCAAATAACTTGAGTTGCATTTGCAATATGCTTCAGCTCCTATAAAATTAGAATAGAAGATGCCGCATCAGTTGTACTTTTTTTTTGGGAACATCCTATTTTTAATGTTAAGCTGCTTCAAAC